>NW_026045178.1:137500-160000 GCF_943734845.2 Anopheles funestus
CAACTAACTTTCGTTCTGGTGTCTTGGTATCAAATCGCATAAGACACAAGATTCTACTGGCCAAATAGAATCTAGCACATTGGTTAACCTGGCGCCGCAGTCAACTCATGTGCTTGGATCGGATCGAGCTATTGAGTATTGGGCCTGCATACTCGCTCATCCGTATCCTTTGCGTACCGCCCCATGGCCCCGTCCTTAGAGTTAATGACTAATAGGCTTAACTCTTTGTATGTCTGCACCACAGTTCCCGTTCGTTCCGTGCCGTGGCCGGATACGTATTGCACAACAGTAGATACCATCACCTGACGTATCTAACACACCACTATTGTAACTCGTCGTCGAAGGACCTTTCAAGTGCCTGATGGCCAGGGGAGCTCTTACACGGCACGGAGACACAGTGATGCTCGCCCATCACAGTGTACAACGATCGAGTTTGCTTAAGTGTCTGGGTACCTACACACCAGACACAATGCAATGGCCACGGATCCACACAAGGCACATCACATGCAGAAAGCTTCACCAGATTATGACACATACCACACTCTTGTAACTCGTCGTCGAAGGGGCGTTCAAAGTGCCTTACGGCTAGGGGAGATCTAGCACGGCACGGAGACACAGTGATGGTTGCCCATCAAAGTGTACAACGATCGAGTTTGCTTTCCGCGCAAGCGTTCTAAGTGTCTGGGTACCTACACACCAGACACAATGCAATGGCCACGGATCCACACAAGGCACATCACATGCAGAAAGCTTCACCAGATTCTGACACATACCACACTCTTGTAACTCGTCGTCGAAGGGGCGTTCAAAGTGCCTTACGGCTAGGGGGGATCTAGCACGGCACGGAGACACAGTGATGGTCACCCATCAAAGTGTACAACGATCGAGTTTGCTTTCCGCGCAAGCGTTCTAAGTGTCTGGGTATCTAAGCACCAGACACAATGCAATGGCCACGGATCCACACAAGGCACATCACATGCAGAAAGCTTCACCAGATTCTGACACATACCACACACATGCAACTCGTCGTCGAAGGGGCGTTCAAGTGCCTTACGGCTAGGGGAGATCTAGCTCGGCACGGAGACACAGTGATGGTCACCCATCAAAGTGTACAACGAACGAGTTGGCTTTCAACAAATTCTGACACATAGCAAGCGAGCGACCGAGCTACACCGAAGGCAGCCCATGGTTGGTCACTCGCGGACGATCATCAGTAATGATCCTTCCGCAGGTTCACCTACGGAAACCTTGTTACGACTTTTACTTCCTCTAAATCATCAAGTTCGGTCAACTTCAGCCATGCCAGCTGCAGCTCACGAAGGAACCGCGGAAGGTAAGCCTCCAGAAACCTCACTAAATAATCCATCGGTAGTAGCGACGGGCGGTGTGTACAAAGGGCAGGGACGTAATCAGCACTAGCTAATGACTAGTGCTTACTAGAAATTCCAGGTTCATGGGGACCGTTGCAGTCCCCAATCCCGACTAGATGGGCATTTTAGTGATTTCCCGTTCCTCTCGGAATGGGGGCGCCTATTGGCGAGAACACGCTGCGACCCACATTGTAGCACGCGTGCAGCCCAGAACATCTAAGGGCATCACGGACCTGTTATCGCTCATTCTCAGCTTGCTAAACACAAGTTGTCCCGCTAAGCAGGGCAAACGTAGCCGACGACCGCCCGTGAAGGCGCCGCCCGGCTGTAACGTCAGGTGCGCCCGGAGGCGCACTGCTGACAGCGTTCTAGTTAGCATGTTTGAGTCACGTTCGTTATCGGAATTAACCAGACAAATCATTCCACGAACTAAGAACGGCCATGCACCACTACCCTTAAATTTGAGAAAGAGCTATCAATCTGTCTTACCTCGATAAGTTTGGACCTGGTAAATTTTCCCGTGTTGAGTCAAATTAAGCCGCAAGCTCCACTTCTTGTGGTGCCCTTCCGTCAATTCCTTTAAGTTTCAACTTTGCAACCATACTTCCCCCGGAACCCGATTTTGGTTTCCCGGAAGCGACTGAGAGCACCGAATAGGGGTAGCGTCTCCCAATTGCTAATTGGCATCGTTTACGGTTAGAACTAGGGCGGTATCTAATCGCCTTCGATCCTCTAACTTTCGTTCTTGATTAAAGAAAGCATCCATGGCAAACGCTTTCGCTTCAGTTGGTCCTACGACGGTCTACGAATTTCACCTCTCGCGCCGTAATACCAATGCCCCCAACTACTTCTGTTAATCATTACCTCTAGGTTTCTGACAAACCAACGAAATCGTATAAACCGAGGTCATATTCCATTATTCCATGCAAGATTATTCTCGGCCAACGCCAACCCCACGGGGGGGCCGGACGCTTTGTCTTAGCCTGCTTTGAGCACTCTAATTTGTTCAAGGTAAATGTGAGTATCTTGAGCACCATGAGGAGCCCGTGCCGGAGTTAACCGGTAGCACGGTACTCGTTCACAGAGTAACGCCCAAGTACACCATTGTGAGTCGCAGCCGTGAGCGCGCGCACGAACGGCCCCGGCGTGTAACCGGGCGCCCGTGGCGGTCACGTGTCTGGACGGGCAATCAACTTCGAACGTTTTAACCGCAACAACTTTAATATACGCTAGTGGAGCTGGAATTACCGCGGCTGCTGGCACCAGACTTGCCCTCCACTTGATCCTTGTTGAAGGATTTATACTCAACTCATTCCAATTATGGACCATCGTTAGAGAGGTCCATATTGTTATTTCTCGTCACTACCTCCCCGTACTGGGATTGGGTAATTTACGCGCCTGCTGCCTTCCTTGGATGTGGTAGCCATTTCTCAGGCTCCCTCTCCGGAATCGAACCCTGATTCCCCGTTACCCGTCGCAACCATGGTAGTCCTCTACACTACCATCAATAGTTGATAGGGCAGACATTTGAAAGATCTGTCGTCAGTCGACAAGCGACCATACGATCTGCGTCCTTATCCAGACTTCAACTCAAGCCGCCCGGAGGCGATTGGTTTAACTAATAAGTGCACCAGTTCAGCTACCCGCGAGGGCAACAGTCCCGGCATGTTGCATGTATTAGCTCTGGATTTTCCACAGTTATCCAAGTAACTAGTGGTAGGATGATCTTGTGAATTATAGCTGTTATACTGAGCCTTATGCGGTTTCACATTCATTTATGTTTGTACTTAGACATGCATGGCTTAACCTTTGAGACAAGCGTATATTACTGGTAGGATCAACCAGAATTCGTTCCACTACAGACACACACTCGCTTAGTGGGAAATAAATTTCCACACAACTCTCTCTCTCTAGAACCATATGGAATGGCTCTTTGGTGTTGGGTAAGGCACCAATTTGTTGGGGTGTAACGGTCACCACCAACTTTAAGTTTGTTAGGGCACAACGGAAACCACTAACTAAACTTTAGGAAACTAAATTTCCTCACACATTATCTCTCACCATATTAGCACTAGGTGCTATCCACGATTGTACAACGTTTCAACTCTTGAATCGACCGTAGGGCCGCGGAATTGCTTCCGGGCCCCTATTCTCGCTATTAATTGTTCATCTCTTTCAATACATCGAGTTCGTTCCATTGGGTAGTTCGCATGGCGAACGTTTTGATGCAGCCCCCTGGGGGACCACGGCACTTTACACCGGGTATGGTGTATGCGCAACCTACAGATAACAATAAACCCCTTATGCGTGTGTAAACCGATGTTGGGCTGCTCAACATCTTTCATGGTTACATCACTTGCACCAGAACCCACGGTGCCGATTTGGTAATATGTTGTACATTTACTCTCAAGATGTACGCTTCGGCCCCTTATTCAGGGGCTCAAGCTATTACCAGCAAGAACAATCCTCATCCAGACTTGAACTCGAAACACCTGGAGGCGAACGGTTTAACTAATAAGTGCACCAGTCTTGAATCCATGCGTCGGTGGAAACAATGCCGGCGTGTTGCATGTATTAGCTCTGAACTTAGCGAGTGATTGCCTTGCAGCTGTCATACTGAGCGTAGAGCGTGATTATCGCTCACTTGAACCATGTTGAATGGCTCTTTGGTGTAGGGTAAGGCACCAATTTGTTGGGGCGTAACGGTCACCACCAACTTAAGACTTGCTTATAGGTATTTCAACGTTTTCAACTCTTAAATCGACCGTGTTTCATTATCATCTCTTCTTCTTATTAAATGCATAGAGTTCGTTCCATTGGGTAGTTCGCGTGGCGAACGGTTTGATGCAGCCCCCCGGGGGGGACCACGGCACTTTACACCGGGCATGGTGTATGCGCAACCTACAGATCACCAATATATTTGTGATCGATAATGCACACTTCTTACACGACTGACCAGTCGACAGCGCTGCCTTCCTATTATGCGTGTGTAAACCGATGTTGGGCTGCTCAACATCTTTCACGGTTACATCACTTGCACCCGAACCCATGGTGCCGATTTGGTAATATGTTGTACATGGTCTCAAGATGTACGCTTCGACCCCTTATTCAGGGGCTCAAGCTATTACCAGCAAGAACAATCCTCATCCAGACTTGAACTCGAAACACCCGGAGGCGAACGGTTTAACTAATAAGTGCACCAGTCTTGAATCCATGCGTCGGTGGAAACAATGCCGGCATGTTGCATGTATTAGCTCTGAACATAGCGAGTGATTGCCTTGTAGCTGTCGAACTGAGCGTAGAATGTGATTATCGCTCACTTGAAAGGGTCAAGCCCTTTCGAGTCGTCCGGTTTTTACGCCAGACGACTCGGTTCACCATCTTTCGGGAAGGGACCGTCTCGGTCGCAAGCTGCTCCGGTCCCTAAACAACCTGCGACAAATGATAGGAAATGCCGACATCAACACGTGTTCAGTTTGGTTTATCGCTCATAGGTCTTTTTGACCATCGATCCCTGATTATAACTCTCAATTAAACAGTCAGGAGAGTAAGGCATGCCCATCGATATCTCATCGACAGGCGATACCGCAAGAACGGCCAACGACACATCAGGTGATCGATTATTGCTACGACTTTTGCTTAATCGTTTCCACTCCTTAGAGAAAGAAACCCCCGGGGACCGTCTCGGTCGCAAGCTGCTCCGGTCCCTAAACAACCTGCGACAAATGATAGGAAATGCCGACATCAATACGTGTTCAGTTTGGTTTATCGCTCATTGGTCTGTTTGACCATCGATCCCTGATTAAACTCTCAGTAATCCAGTCGGGAGAGTAAGGCATGCCCATCGATATCTCATCGACAGGCGATACCGCTTGAACGGCCAACGACACATCAGAGGATCGTATCTTGCTACAACTTTTGCTTAATCGTTTCTTCTCCTTGGAGAAAGAAACCCCCGGGGACCGTCTCGGCCGCAAGCTGCTCCGGTCCCTAAACAACCTGCGGCATCAAATGATAGGAAAAGCCGACATCAATACGTGTTCAGTTTGGTTTATCGCTCATTGGTCTTGTTTGACCATCGATCCCTGATTAATACTCTCAATTAGAAGGTCGGTAGAGTAAGGCATGCCCATCGATATCTCATCGACAGGCGATACCGCATGAACGGCCAACGACACATCAGAGGATCGTATCTTGCTACAACTCTTGCTTAATAGTTTCCACTCCTTGGAGAAAGAAACCCCCGGGGACCGTCTCGGCCGCAAGTTGCTCCGGTCCCTAAACAACCTGCGGCATCAAATGATAGGAAAAGCCGACATCAATACGTGTTCAGTTTGGTTTATCGCTCATAGGTCTGTTTGACCATCGATCCTAGAATTCAACTTTCGAGTAAGGCATGCCCGTCGATATCTCATCGATAGGCGATACCGGTAGAACGGCCAACGACACACATCTAGGATCGCATTTACTCTTCCTTGGATGGATAACCAATACCCTAGGACCGTTTCATCGCGAGCTGCTCCGGTCCTCAAACAACTCGCGAACCACCGATAGGATGATATTAGGAATGGCCGACTTTCATCCTTTAACTCTCAGTTCTGCTTACCAAAACATAGGTACTTGGACCTTAAAGACCACTATATGTTCCCCGATCGGGGGCAATCGGAACGTCTATCCATCATCAACATCGTTTCACTCATTCCGAACCACCAAATTGGACAGACAGTACCATATTCACCAACCGATTGCTTCAACTTCGCAAACTGTATGGTAAGTTCTACTAATTTCACATCTTACCATCGACTAATAGTGCATAAATCCACTTGGAAATCACTTTTCCTTGGTCCTCGGACCTTCTACGACAACGTCCAACAAATATCCGAAGTCGTTTCCCAACTTAGACCAAGCATTTCGTATCTTTACTTCTAATCGATTTTTTCTCGCATAATTGACGATCAAAATCTAAAAACCACATTTTGAGCCAGAAGCAGTCGTCCGATCGTCCTGGGGGTAGTCTCAATCGATTTAGAAGGGTCCAATTCATAAAGATACATACTCAGTCAAAATCATGCTTCTGGCTCACCTACCCCCTATATAGTAAACGAAAGCGTACAGGCGTGGAAAACGTGCCATTTTTCTCCATCACGGACTTTTTTTTTCTCGTTGCACCGACTCTAGTAAAAAAGTGAAATTTTTTACTAGTTACCAACTTTTGCAAATTATCATCGGATATCACTTTTTATGGTCTATAGTAAGTTCTTATCACGTTTTAGTAGTTTTTGAAAAAAAAAATTTTTTTGAACTTTTCAAAATTTTTCAAAACAAAGTTTTTGTAGGCGGTTTTGTGTATGGAGGGTTACTAGTCTCGGGGTCACTGTTTGACCAAAAAACCACTATATATCATTCGAAAGGTAATTTCAAGGGCTACAAAAAATTGTTCTACGACACCCCCTTCCGACGTCTAGTATTCGAGTTATTGGCCAAAAACCATTACTTGAGCGATTTTTCGTTCAGGGTACCCGACTCTAGTAAAAAAGTGAAATTTTTCTCGATTGACCAAGTGTTGCAAATGACCATCGGATTTCACTTTTTATGGTCTATAGTGAGTTCTGATCACGTTTTAGTAGTTTTTGAAAAAAAAATTTTTTTGACGCACTTTTCAAAATTTTTCAAAACCAAAACTTTTTAGGCGGTTTTGTGTATGGAGGGTTACTAGTCTCGGGGTCACTTTTTGACCAAAAAACCACTATATATCATTCGAAAGGTAATTTCAAGGGCTACAAAAAATTGTTCTACGGCACCCCCCTCCGACGTCTAGTATTCGAGTTATTGGCCAAAAACCGCAACTATAGCGGTTTTTCGTACAGGGTACCCGACTCTAGTAAAATGATGCGATTTTTACTAGTCTAGGAACTTTTTGGTCAAAAAATCAAGTATATGTCATTCGATAGATAATTTCAAGGGCTACCAAAATTGTTCTACGGCACCCCCCTCCGACGCCTAGTATTCGAGTTATTAGCCAAAAACCGCAACTATAGCGGTTTTTCGTCCAGGGTACCCGACTCTAGTAAAATGATGCGATTTTTACTAGTCTAGGGAACTTTTTGGCCAAAAATCAAGTATATGTCATTCGATAGATAATTTCAAGGGCTACCAAAAATTGTTCCACGACACCCCCCTGCGACGTCTAGTATTCGAGTTATTAGCCAAAAACCGCAATTATAGCGGTTTTTCGTCCAGGGTACCCGACTCTAGTAAAATGATGCGATTTTTACTAGTCTAGGGAACTTTTTGGCCAAAAAATCAAGTATATGTCAATCGATAGATAATTTCAAGGGCTACCAAAAATTGTTCCACGACACCCCCCTGCGACGTCTAGTATTCGAGTTATTAGCCAAAAACCGCAATTATAGCGGTTTTTCGTCCAGGGTACCCGACTCTAGTAAAATGATGCGATTTTTACTAGTCTAGGAACTTTTTGGTCAAAAAATCAAGTATATGTCATTCGATAGATAATTTCAAGGGCTACCAAAAATTGTTCCACGACACCCCCCTGCGACGTCTAGTATTCGAGTTATGGGCCAAAAACCATTCATACTTGAGCATTTTGCTCATTTTGCCTGTACGGGTACCGGGGACTAGTAAAATCAGGCCAATTTTACTAGAGTAGGGGTCCTTTTTGGTCAAAAAAACAACTTTTGCTCGTTCGATAGGGAATCGATAGGGCAACAAAAAATCGTTCTACGACCCCCCCTTCCGATGTCTAGTATTCGAGTTATGGGCCAAAAACAGTTTATAGTTAATTTTTCACTCGATTTTTCACCAAGTATCGCACATTACTCCGGTTCTATGCATTGGATCGTCAATCTTTAAGATTTTATGGGTAGTTCCAACTGTTTGCTACATTTCATCCATACATCACGAACCGATTCAATGTCTGTGGTAGAAGTTATTAGAGGAATAAAAAAATTTACCCTTGGCTTTGGACCGTACAATTTTACCCATTTTTGGCCCATATTTGCCCCATAGCTCCGCCGGTATCCAAGATATGGCCACACTTTCTTCTGGCCATGGGTAGATGGCACTTGTGGCTAGATTTCTTCCATGCACCACTAATCGCTACCATGTCTGTGGCCGGAGCTATTCGACGAACAACCATCGCATTTACCTAGGTACTTTTTCGGATTTTTGGTCCAACTTCACCATTTTTGGCCCATATTTGCACCATAGCTCCGCCGGTATCCAAGATATGGCCACACTTTCTTCTGGCCATGGGTAGATGGCACTTGTGGCTAGATTTCTTCCATGCACCACTAATCGCTACCATGTCTGTGGCCGGAGCTATTCGACGAACAACCATCGCATTTACCTAGGTACTTTTTCGGATTTTTGGTCCAACTTGCACCATTTTTGGCCCGTATTTGCCCCATAGCTCCGCCGGTATCCAAGATATGGCCACACTTTCTTCTGGCCATGGGTAGATGGCACTTGTGGCTAAATTTCTTCCATGCACCACTAATCGCTACCATGTCTGTGGCCGGAGCTATTCACGAAAGCGCCTCGCGCACTTGGTCGGATTTTTGGTCCAACTTCACCATTTTTGGCCCATATTTGCACCATAGCTCCGCCGGTATCCAAGATATGGCCACACTTTCTTCTGGCCATGGGTAGATGGCACTTGTGGCTAGATTTCTTCCATGCACCACTAATCGCTACCATGTCTGTGGCCGGAGCTATTCACGAAAGCGCCTCGCGCACTTGGTCGGATTTTTGGTCCAACTTCACCATTTTTGGCCCATATTTGCACCATAGCTCCGCCGGTATCCAAGATATGGCCACACTTTCTTCTGGCCATGGGTAGATGGCACTTGTGGCTAGATTTCTTCCATGCACCACTAATCGCTACCATGTCTGTGGCCGGAGCTATTCGACGAACAACCATCGCATTTACCTAGGTACTTTTTCGGATTTTTGGTCCAACTTGCACCATTTTTGGCCCATATTTGCCCCATAGCTCCGCCGGTATCCAAGATATGGCCACACTTTCTTCTGGCCATGGGTAGATGGCACTTGTGGCTAGATTTCTTCCATGCACCACTAATCGCTACCATGTCTGTGGCCGGAGCTATTCGACGAACAACCATCGCATTTACCTAGGTACTTTTTCGGATTTTTGGTCCAACTTGCACCATTTTTGGCCCATATTTGCCCCATAGCTCCGCCGGTATCCAAGATATGGCCACACTTTCTTCTGGCCATGGGTAGATGGCACTTGTGGCTAGATTTCTTCCATGCACCACTAATCGCTACCATGTCTGTGGCCGGAGCTATTCGACGAACAACCATCGCATTTACCTAGGTACTTTTTCGGATTTTTGGTCCAACTTGCACCATTTTTGGCCCATATTTGCCCCATAGCTCCGCCGGTATCCAAGATATGGCCACACTTTCTTCTGGCCATGGGTAGATGGCACTTGTGGCTAGATTTCTTCCATGCACCACTAATCGCTACCATGTCTGTGGCCGGAGCTATTCACGAAAGCGCCTCGCGCACTTGGTCGGATTTTTGGTCCAACTTCACCATTTTTGGCCCATATTTGCACCATAGCTCCGCCGGTATCCAAGATATGGCCACACTTTCTTCTGGCCATGGGTAGATGGCACTTGTGGCTAGATTTCTTCCATGCACCACTAATCGCTACCATGTCTGTGGCCGGAGCTATTCACGAAAGCGCCTCGCGCACTTGGTCGGATTTTTGGTCCAACTTCACCATTTTTGGCCCATATTTGCACCATAGCTCCGCCGGTATCCAAGATATGGCCACACTTTCTTCTGGCCATGGGTAGATGGCACTTGTGGCTAGATTTCTTCCATGCACCACTAATCGCTACCATGTCTGTGGCCGGAGCTATTCGACGAACAACCATCGCATTTACCTAGGTACTTTTTCGGATTTTTGGTCCAACTTGCACCATTTTTGGCCCATATTTGCCCCATAGCTCCGCCGGTATCCAAGATATGGCCACACTTTCTTCTGGCCATGGGTAGATGGCACTTGTGGCTAGATTTCTTCCATGCACCACTAATCGCTACCATGTCTGTGGCCGGAGCTATTCACGAAAGCGCCTCGCGCACTTGGTCGGATTTTTGGTCCAACTTCACCATTTATGGCCCATATTTGCACCATAGCTCCGCCGGTATCCAAGATATGGCCACACTTTCTTCTGGCCATGGGTAGATGGCACTTGTGGCTAGATTTCTTCCATGCACCACTAATCGCTACCATGTCTGTGGCCGGAGCTATTCACGAAAGCGCCTCGCGCACTTGGTCGGATTTTTGGTCCAACTTCACCATTTTTGGCCCATATTTGCACCATAGCTCCGCCGGTATCCAAGATATGGCCACACTTTCTTCTGGCCATGGGTAGATGGCACTTGTGGCTAGATTTCTTCCATGCACCACTAATCGCTACCATGTCTGTGGCCGGAGCTATTCGACGAACAACCATCGCATTTACCTAGGTACTTTTTCGGATTTTTGGTCCAACTTGCACCATTTTTGGCCCATATTTGCCCCATAGCTCCGCCGGTATCCAAGATATGGCCACACTTTCTTCTGGCCATGGGTAGATGGCACTTGTGGCTAGATTTCTTCCATGCACCACTAATCGCTACCATGTCTGTGGCCGGAGCTATTCGACGAACAACCATCGCATTTACCTAGGTACTTTTTCGGATTTTTGGTCCAACTTGCACCATTTTTGGCCCATATTTGCCCCATAGCTCCGCCGGTATCCAAGATATGGCCACACTTTCTTCTGGCCATGGGTAGATGGCACTTGTGGCTAGATTTCTTCCATGCACCACTAATCGCTACCATGTCTGTGGCCGGAGCTATTCGACGAACAACCATCGCATTTAAATAGGTACTTTTTCGGATTTTTGGTCCAACTTGCACCATTTTTGGCCCATATTTGCCCCATAGCTCCGCCGGTATCCAAGATATGGCCACACTTTCTTCTGGCCATGGGTAGATGGCACTTGTGGCTAGATTTCTTCCATGCACCACTAATCGCTACCATGTCTGTGGCCGGAGCTATTCACGAAAGCGCCTCGCGCACTTGGTCGGATTTTTGGTCCAACTTCACCATTTTTGGCCCATATTTGCCCCATAGCTCCGCCGGTATCCAAGATAGCGCCACACTTTCTTCTGGCCATGGGTAGATGGCACTTGTGGCTAGATTTCTTCCATGCACCACTAATCGCTACCATGTCTGTGGCCGGAGCTATTCGACGAACAACCATCGCATTTACCTAGGTACTTTTTCGGATTTTTGGTCCAACTTGCACCATTTTTGGCCCATATTTGCCCCATAGCTCCGCCGGTATCCAAGATATGGCCACACTTTCTTCTGGCCATGGGTAGATGGCACTTGTGGCTAGATTTCTTCCATGCACCACTAATCGCTACCATGTCTGTGGCCGGAGCTATTCGACGAACAACCATCGCATTTACCTAGGTACTTTTTCGGATTTTTGGTCCAACTTGCACCATTTTTGGCCCATATTTGCCCCATAGCTCCGCCGGTATCCAAGATATGGCCACACTTTCTTCTGGCCATGGGTAGATGGCACTTGTGGCTAGATTTCTTCCATGCACCACTAATCGCTACCATGTCTGTGGCCGGAGCTATTCACGAAAGCGCCTCGCGCACTTGGTCGGATTTTTGGTCCAACTTCACCATTTTTGGCCCATATTTGCCCCATAGCTCCGCCGGTATCCAAGATATGGCCACACTTTCTTCTGGCCATGGGTAGATGGCACTTGTGGCTAGATTTCTTCCATGCACCACTAATCGCTACCATGTCTGTGGCCGGAGCTATTCACGAAAGCGCCTCGCGCACTTGGTCGGATTTTTGGTCCAACTTGCACCATTTTTGGCCCATATTTGCCCCATAGCTCCGCCGGTATCCAAGATATGGCCACACTTTCTTCTGGCCATGGGTAGATGGCACTTGTGGCTAGATTTCTTCCATGCACCACTAATCGCTACCATGTCTGTGGCCGGAGCTATTCACGAAAGCGCCTCGCGCACTTGGTCGGATTTTTGGTCCAACTTCACCATTTTTGGCCCATATTTGCCCCATAGCTCCGCCGGTATCCAAGATATGGCCACACTTTCTTCTGGCCATGGGTAGATGGCACTTGTGGCTAGATTTCTTCCATGCACCACTAATCGCTACCATGTCTGTGGCCGGAGCTATTCACGAAAGCGTCTCGCGCACTTGGTCGGATTTTTGGTCCAACTTGCACCATTTTTGGCCCATATTTGCCCCATAGCTTCGCCGGTATCCAAGATATGGCCACACTTTCTTCTGGCCATGGGTAGATGGCACTTGTGGCTAGATTTCTTCCATGCACCACTAATCGCTACCATGTCTGTGGCCGGAGCTATTCACGAAAGCGCCTCGCGCACTTGGTCGGATTTTTGGTCCAACTTGCACCATTTTTGGCCCATATTTGCCCCATAGCTCCGCCGGTATCCAAGATATGGCCACACTTTCTTCTGGCCATGGGTAGATGGCACTTGTGGCTAGATTTCTTCCATGCACCACTAATCGCTACCATGTCTGTGGCCGGAGCTATTCGACGAACAACCATCGCATTTACCTAGGTACTTTTTCGGATTTTTGGTCCAACTTGCACCATTTTTGGCCCATATTTGCCCCATAGCTCCGCCGGTATCCAAGATATGGCCACACTTTCTTCTAGCCATGGGTAGATGGCACTTGTGGCTAGATTTCTTCCATGCACCACTAATCGCTACCATGTCTGTGGCCGGAGCTATTCGACGAACAACCATCGCATTTACCTAGGTACTTTTTCGGATTTTTGGTCCAACTTGCACCATTTTTGGCCCATATTTGCCCCATAGCTCCGCCGGTATCCAAGATATGGCCACACTTTCTTCTGGCCATGGGTAGATGGCACTTGTGGCTAGATTTCTTCCATGCACCACTAATCGCTACCATGTCTGTGGCCGGAGCTATTCGACGAACAACCATCGCATTTACCTAGGTACTTTTTCGGATTTTTGGTCCAACTTCACCATTTTTGGCCCATATTTGCACCATAGCTCCGCCGGTATCCAAGATATGGCCACACTTTCTTCTGGCCATGGGTAGATGGCACTTGTGGCTAGATTTCTTCCATGCACCACTAATCGCTACCATGTCTGTGGCCGGAGCTATTCGACGAACAACCATCGCATTTACCTAGGTACTTTTTCGGATTTTTGGTCCAACTTGCACCATTTTTGGCCCGTATTTGCCCCATAGCTCCGCCGGTATCCAAGATATGGCCACACTTTCTTCTGGCCATGGGTAGATGGCACTTGTGGCTAAATTTCTTCCATGCACCACTAATCGCTACCATGTCTGTGGCCGGAGCTATACACGAAAGCGCCTCGCGCACTTGGTCGGATTTTTGGTCCAACTTCACCATTTTTGGCCCATATTTGCACCATAGCTCCGCCGGTATCCAAGATATGGCCACACTTTCTTCTGGCCATGGGTAGATGGCACTTGTGGCTAGATTTCTTCCATGCACCACTAATCGCTACCATGTCTGTGGCCGGAGCTATTCACGAAAGCGCCTCGCGCACTTGGTCGGATTTTTGGTCCAACTTCACCATTTTTGGCCCATATTTGCACCATAGCTCCGCCGGTATCCAAGATATGGCCACACTTTCTTCTGGCCATGGGTAGATGGCACTTGTGGCTAGATTTCTTCCATGCACCACTAATCGCTACCATGTCTGTGGCCGGAGCTATTCGACGAACAACCATCGCATTTACCTAGGTACTTTTTCGGATTTTTGGTCCAACTTGCACCATTTTTGGCCCATATTTGCCCCATAGCTCCGCCGGTATCCAAGATATGGCCACACTTTCTTCTGGCCATGGGTAGATGGCACTTGTGGCTAGATTTCTTCCATGCACCACTAATCGCTACCATGTCTGTGGCCGGAGCTATTCGACGAACAACCATCGCATTTACCTAGGTACTTTTTCGGATTTTTGGTCCAACTTGCACCATTTTTGGCCCATATTTGCCCCATAGCTCCGCCGGTATCCAAGATATGGCCACACTTTCTTCTGGCCATGGGTAGATGGCACTTGTGGCTAGATTTCTTCCATGCACCACTAATCGCTACCATGTCTGTGGCCGGAGCTATTCGACGAACAACCATCGCATTTACCTAGGTACTTTTTCGGATTTTTGGTCCAACTTGCACCATTTTTGGCCCATATTTGCCCCATAGCTCCGCCGGTATCCAAGATATGGCCACACTTTCTTCTGGCCATGGGTAGATGGCACTTGTGGCTAGATTTCTTCCATGCACCACTAATCGCTACCATGTCTGTGGCCGGAGCTATTCACGAAAGCGCCTCGCGCACTTGGTCGGATTTTTGGTCCAACTTCACCATTTTTGGCCCATATTTGCACCATAGCTCCGCCGGTATCCAAGATATGGCCACACTTTCTTCTGGCCATGGGTAGATGGCACTTGTGGCTAGATTTCTTCCATGCACCACTAATCGCTACCATGTCTGTGGCCGGAGCTATTCACGAAAGCGCCTCGCGCACTTGGTCGGATTTTTGGTCCAACTTCACCATTTTTGGCCCATATTTGCACCATAGCTCCGCCGGTATCCAAGATATGGCCACACTTTCTTCTGGCCATGGGTAGATGGCACTTGTGGCTAGATTTCTTCCATGCACCACTAATCGCTACCATGTCTGTGGCCGGAGCTATTCGACGAACAACCATCGCATTTACCTAGGTACTTTTTCGGATTTTTGGTCCAACTTGCACCATTTTTGGCCCATATTTGCCCCATAGCTCCGCCGGTATCCAAGATATGGCCACACTTTCTTCTGGCCATGGGTAGATGGCACTTGTGGCTAGATTTCTTCCATGCACCACTAATCGCTACCATGTCTGTGGCCGGAGCTATTCACGAAAGCGCCTCGCGCACTTGGTCGGATTTTTGGTCCAACTTCACCATTTTTGGCCCATATTTGCACCATAGCTCCGCCGGTATCCAAGATATGGCCACACTTTCTTCTGGCCATGGGTAGATGGCACTTGTGGCTAGATTTCTTCCATGCACCACTAATCGCTACCATGTCTGTGGCCGGAGCTATTCACGAAAGCGCCTCGCGCACTTGGTCGGATTTTTGGTCCAACTTCACCATTTTTGGCCCATATTTGCACCATAGCTCCGCCGGTATCCAAGATATGGCCACACTTTCTTCTGGCCATGGGTAGATGGCACTTGTGGCTAGATTTCTTCCATGCACCACTAATCGCTACCATGTCTGTGGCCGGAGCTATTCGACGAACAACCATCGCATTTACCTAGGTACTTTTTCGGATTTTTGGTCCAACTTGCACCATTTTTGGCCCATATTTGCCCCATAGCTCCGCCGGTATCCAAGATATGGCCACACTTTCTTCTGGCCATGGGTAGATGGCACTTGTGGCTAGATTTCTTCCATGCACCACTAATCGCTACCATGTCTGTGGCCGGAGCTATTCGACGAACAACCATCGCATTTACCTAGGTACTTTTTCGGATTTTTGGTCCAACTTGCACCATTTTTGGCCCATATTTGCCCCATAGCTCCGCCGGTATCCAAGATATGGCCACACTTTCTTCTGGCCATGGGTAGATGGCACTTGTGGCTAGATTTCTTCCATGCACCACTAATCGCTACCATGTCTGTGGCCGGAGCTATTCGACGAACAACCATCGCATTTACCTAGGTACTTTTTCGGATTTTTGGTCCAACTTGCACCATTTTTGGCCCATATTTGCCCCATAGCTCCGCCGGTATCCAAGATATGGCCACACTTTCTTCTGGCCATGGGTAGATGGCACTTGTGGCTAGATTTCTTCCATGCACCACTAATCGCTACCATGTCTGTGGCCGGAGCTATTCACGAAAGCGTCTCGCGCACTTGGTCGGATTTTTGGTCCAACTTGCACCATTTTTGGCCCATATTTGCCCCATAGCTTCGCCGGTATCCAAGATATGGCCACACTTTCTTCTGACCATGGGTAGATGGCACTTGTGGCTAGATTTCTTCCATGCACCACTAATCGCTACCATGTCTGTGGCCGGAGCTATTCACGAAAGCGCCTCGCGCACTTGGTCGGATTTTTGGTCCAACTTGCACCATTTTTGGCCCATATTTGCCCCATAGCTCCGCCGGTATCCAAGATATGGCCACACTTTCTTCTGGCCATGGGTAGATGGCACTTGTGGCTAGATTTCTTCCATGCACCACTAATCGCTACCATGTCTGTGGCCGGAGCTATTCGACGAACAACCATCGCATTTACCTAGGTACTTTTTCGGATTTTTGGTCCAACTTGCACCATTTTTGGCCCATATTTGCCCCATAGCTCCGCCGGTATCCAAGATATGGCCACACTTTCTTCTAGCCATGGGTAGATGGCACTTGTGGCTAGATTTCTTCCATGCACCACTAATCGCTACCATGTCTGTGGCCGGAGCTATTCGACGAACAACCATCGCATTTACCTAGGTACTTTTTCGGATTTTTGGTCCAACTTGCACCATTTTTGGCCCATATTTGCCCCATAGCTCCGCCGGTATCCAAGATATGGCCACACTTTCTTCTGGCCATGGGTAGATGGCACTTGTGGCTAGATTTCTTCCATGCACCACTAATCGCTACCATGTCTGTGGCCGGAGCTATTCGACGAACAACCATCGCATTCACCTTCTCGTTGCACTTCTTCGGGAATTTGGTGCAACCAAGTTTTCACTATAACTTGGTCATTTTCCGTCCATCGGACATGCGGTTTTGGGTGTCGATACTTGACACCGCACGCTACAATATGTTCCTCCACGACCATGTGGTCCGATGCTTCCAACAGGAGCTATTCGAGGATTACCGATTTTTCACCATTAAAAATGCTCAATTTTGCACCAACTTTTGCCTATAACTCAGGCTGTATCGATCGGATCTTCAATCTTGAAAAAGTTTTGGATAGGTGGCATCAAATGCTACATTTCGTTCTTCCACGTCAACTTTGTCCGATGTCTAGCAAAAAAGTTATTCGCGTACCAAGTCCAGAACCCATGCAATGGCTGCCCACATTGCATACATCACGGCGGTTAACTCTCGTTACTCTATACCGAGGACTTGGTACATTTTCAGGCATTCGTTGCTACTTCTCGGTTCATGATATTCGTTTACGGTCTTCACTAGGGCATTTGGTACTGGGCTTCCCACTTTCTACTGATCGATCCATACTCACTTGCGTGCACCTAGCCTAGGAAGGTTTCCTATGGCTTCCCATCTTTCTACTGATCGATCCATACTCACTTGCGTGCACCTAGCCTAGGAAGGTTTCCTATGGCTTCCCATCTTTCTACTGATCGATCCATACTCACTTGCGTGCACCTAGCCTAGGAAGGTTTCCTTGGGCTTCCCATCTTTCTACTGATCGATCCATACTCACTTGCGTGCACCTAGCCTAGGAAGGTTTCCTATGGCTTCCCATCTTTCTACTGATCGATCCATACTCACTTGCGTGCACCTAGCCTAGGAAGGTTTCCTATGGCTTCCCATCTTTCTACTGATCGATCCATACTCACTTGCGTGCACCTAGCCTAGGAAGGTTTCCTATGGCTTCCCATCTTTCTACTGATCGATCCATACTCACTTGCGTGCACCTAGCCTAGGAAGGTTTCCTATGGCTTCCCATCTTTCTACTGATCGATCCATACTCACTTGCGTGCACCTAGCCTAGGAAGGTTTCCTATGGCTTCCCATCTTTCTACTGATCGATCCATACTCACTTGCGTGCACCTAGCCTAGGAAGGTTTCCTATGGCTTCCCATCTTTCTACTGATCGATCCATACTCACTTGCGTGCACCTAGCCTAGGAAGGTTTCCTATGGCTTCCCATCTTTCTACTGATCGATCCATACTCACTTGCGTGCACCTAGCCTAGGAAGGTTTCCTTGGGCTTCCCATCTTTCTACTGATCGATCCATACTCACTTGCGTGCACCTAGCCTAGGAAGGTTTCCTATGGCTTCCCATCTTTCTACTGATCGATCCATACTCACTTGCGTGCACCTAGCCTAGGAAGGTTTCCTATGGCTTCCCATCTTTCTACTGATCGATCCATACTCACTTGCGTGCACCTAGCCTAGGAAGGTTTCCTATGGCTTCCCATCTTTCTACTGATCGATCCATACTCACTTGCGTGCACCTAGCCTAGGAAGGTTTCCTATGGCTTCCCATCTTTCTACTGATCGATCCATACTCACTTGCGTGCACCTAGCCTAGGAAGGTTTCCTATGGCTTCCCATCTTTCTACTGATCGATCCATACTCACTTGCGTGCACCTAGCCTAGGAAGGTTTCCTATGGCTTCCCATCTTTCTACTGATCGATCCATACTCACTTGCGTGCACCTAGCCTAGGAAGGTTTCCTATGGCTTCCCATCTTTCTACTGATCGATCCATACTCACTTGCGTGCACCTAGCCTAGGAAGGTTTCCTATGGCTTCCCATCTTTCTACTGATCGATCCATACTCACTTGCGTGCACCTAGCCTAGGAAGGTTTCCTATGGCTTCCCATCTTTCTACTGATCGATCCATACTCACTTGCGTGCACCTAGCCTAGGAAGGTTTCCTATGGCTTCCCATCTTTCTACTGATCGATCCATACTCACTTGCGTGCACCTAGCCTAGGAAGGTTTCCTATGGCTTCCCATCTTTCTACTGATCGATCCATACTCACTTGCGTGCACCTAGCCTAGGAAGGTTTCCTATGGCTTCCCATCTTTCTACTGATCGATCCATACTCACTTGCGTGCACCTAGCCTAGGAAGGTTTCCTATGGCTTCCCATCTTTCTACTGATCGATCCATACTCACTTGCGTGCACCTAGCCTAGGAAGGTTTCCTTGGGCTTCCCATCTTTCTACTGATCGATCCATACTCACTTGCGTGCACCTAGCCTAGGAAGGTTTCCTATGGCTTCCCATCTTTCTACTGATCGATCCATACTCACTTGCGTGCACCTAGCCTAGGAAGGTTTCCTATGGCTTCCCATCTTTCTACTGATCGATCCATACTCACTTGCGTGCACCTAGCCTAGGAAGGTTTCCTATGGCTTCCCATCTTTCTACTGATCGATCCATACTCACTTGCGTGCACCTAGCCTAGGAAGGTTTCCTATGGCTTCCCATCTTTCTACTGATCGATCCATACTCACTTGCGTGCACCTAGCCTAGGAAGGTTTCCTATGGCTTCCCATCTTTCTACTGATCGATCCATACTCACTTGCGTGCACCTAGCCTAGGAAGGTTTCCTATGGCTTCCCATCTTTCTACTGATCGATCCATACTCACTTGCGTGCACCTAGCCTAGGAAGGTTTCCTATGGCTTCCCATCTTTCTACTGATCGATCCATACTCACTTGCGTGCACCTAGCCTAGGAAGGTTTCCTATGGCTTCCCATCTTTCTACTGATCGATCCATACTCACTTGCGTGCACCTAGCCTAGGAAGGTTTCCTATGGCTTCCCATCTTTCTACTGATCGATCCATACTCACTTGCGTGCACCTAGCCTAGGAAGGTTTCCTATGGCTTCCCATCTTTCTACTGATCGATCCATACTCACTTGCGTGCACCTAGCCTAGGAAGGTTTCCTATGGCTTCCCATCTTTCTACTGATCGATCCATACTCACTTGCGTGCACCTAGCCTAGGAAGGTTTCCTATGGCTTCCCATCTTTCTACTGATCGATCCATACTCACTTGCGTGCACCTAGCCTAGGAAGGTTTCCTATGGCTTCCCATCTTTCTACTGATCGATCCATACTCACTTGCGTGCACCTAGCCTAGGAAGGTTTCCTATGGCTTCCCATCTTTCTACTGATCGATCCATACTCACTTGCGTGCACCTAGCCTAGGAAGGTTTCCCTTTGGTACCGACTTCCATCTACGCACTCGATATAACCTAGGTACTTGGTACCGATGATGGTTAACACTCAAGCATTTCTTGCATCCTGCGTGCAAGGTACCAATTTTCACTTCTTAGGTACGTTTATGGGCCCGCATTAATCCAATATCGCTCCGATGGCCTTTCGCATTATTTCATCCGATAGCCCTTGCCAAAAGCTACCAAAAGTTCCTCCACGGCCATGTGCTCCGACGCTTAGTTTAGGAAATATTCGAAAAAATTCAAAATAGGAAGCATTTTCTTATTGGAAAATCACCTTAAATCGATGGCCATTTTTTGGGCAAAAACTTTAACGTCTTCCCGACTTTGCGGGAATTGCGAATTTTAGGCACCCAGAGAAAATCTTTTACTTTAAGGGGGCGGCCGCGAAGTTGCCCAAAGTCTCGGACACAAAAATTCTCAAGTTCCCCACTCTAGTAAAGCGCCCTATGAGTATCTCCTGGCCCGCGAGCTCTGCGAGCGGGCCAGCTTCGGCGATTTTTGCCTATTCGCCTAGGCGGTTCTTCTACGAAATTGGCCCACAGCTTTTGGTCAGAAAGCTAGCATTTGTTGCAACAGTTAGGTACTTGGTACCACATTTTGGTATCCATTTGGGCATTTGTGGCAACTACTCGGTACTTTGGCCCACATTTCGCTCTACTCGGGCTTCTATGGTGGTACTTGTCGGTACTTCTGGCCAACTTAGGCCAATTGGGTGCAACTTGTGGGTACTCTGTGGGTACTTTAGGGCGTATTGTGTCTTTCGGGTGAACCTTCGCTATACTTCATGGGTACTGATGGCCAACTTAGGAACATTCAGTGCAACCTTTGGGCCTAAGGAAATTTGTCCAACTCTTTGGACTTAGAAAATTTTCTGGACTTAGAAAATTTTTTGGACTTGTAAAAATTTTCAAATGTTCAATTTGGCCCACATTTCGCTCTACTCGGGCCTCTATGGTGCTACTTGGCGGTACTTTTGGCCAACTTAGGCCAATTGGGTGCTCTTTGTGGATACTCTATCGGTACTTTTGGCCAACTTAGGCCAATGGGGTGCTATATGTGGGTGCTCTATCGGTACTTTTGGCCAACTTAGGCCAATTGGGTGCTCTTTGTGGATACTCTATCGGTACTTTTGGCCAACTTAGGCCAATGGGGTGCTATATGTGGGTGCTCTATCGGTACTTTTGGCCATGTTAGGCCCATTCGGTGCTATATGTGGGTGCTCTATCGGTACTTTTGGCCATGTTAGGCCCACTCGGTGCTATTTGTGGGTACTCTATCGGTACTTATGGCCAACTTAGGCCAACTCAGTGCTTCTTGTGGGTACTCTATCGGTACTTTTGGCCATCTTAGGCCAATTGGGTGCTATTTGTGGGTACTCTATCGGTACTTTTGGCCAACTTAGGCCAACTGGGTGCTACTTGTGGGTGCTCTATCGGTACTTTTGGCCAACTTAGGCCAACTGGGTGCTATTTGTGGGTACTCTATCGGTACTTTTGGCCAACTTAGGCCAACTCAGTGCTTCTTGTGGGTACTCTATCGGTACTTTTGGCCAACTTAGGCCAACTCAGTGCTACTTGTGGGTACTCTATCGGTACTTTTGGCCAACTAAGGCCAACGCGGTGCTATTTGTGGGTACTCTATCGGTACTTTGGGACATATTATGTCCTTCGGGTGAACCTTCTCGATACCTCATGGGTACTTGTGGCCAACTTAGGAAAATTCAGTGCAACCTATGGGCCTTTGGAAATTGTTCCAACACTTTGGACTTAGAAAATTTTCTGGACTTAGAAAATTTTTTGGACTTAGAAAAATTTTCAACTTCTGTATCTTCTTCATCATGTTCCATTTTGTGGGACTTAGAAAATTTTCTGGACTTAGAAAATTTTTTGGACTTAGGAAATTTTTCAACAGTTGTAAAATTTTTGTTCCTTCTTTGAAGAAGAATACTTTCCACTATTAGCTTCTTTCTCTTTTTCTTCTTAGTTGTCTTCTTATTTTCGGTCCGAGAGCGCCGACACTTGTAAAATAATCTAAGTCCGAAGACTTTTGGAATGAACCAAAAGTCAA
>NW_026045178.1:167500-176239 GCF_943734845.2 Anopheles funestus
ACTTTCGTTCTGGTGTCTTGGTATCAAATCGCGTAAGACACAAGATTCTACTGGCCAAATAGAATCTAGCACATTGGTTAACCTGGCGCCGCAGTCAACTCATGTGCTTGGATCGGATCGAGCTATTGAGTATTGGGCCTGCATACTCGCTCATCCGTATCCTTTGCGTACCGCCCCATGGCCCCGTCCTTAGAGTTAATGACTAGTAGGCTTAACTCTTTGTATGTCTGCACCACAGTTCCCGTTCGTTCCGTGCCGTGGCCGGATACGTATTGCACATCGGTATACCTGTCGCTACTCAGGCAACTCGTGTGCGTGGATTGGATCGAGCTCATGGGGTGTGTAGAGATTCCATGTTATAATTGCAAGTCCATATCCACTTTATAGGTTAAAGTCATAAGTTGTGATTGCACAACCATACTTCATAAGAGTTTAATAACTCTTCAACTAACTTTCGTTCTGGTGTCTTGGTATCAAATCGCATAAGACACAAGATTCTACTGGCCAAATAGAATCTAGCACATTGGTTAACCTGGCGCCGCAGTCAACTCATGTGCTTGGATCGGATCGAGCTATTGAGTATTGGGCCTGCATACTCGCTCATCCGTATCCTTTGCGTACCGCCCCATGGCCCCGTCCTTAGAGTTAATGACTAATAGGCTTAACTCTTTGTATGTCTGCACCACAGTTCCCGTTCGTTCCGTGCCGTGGCCGGATACGTATTGCACAACAGTAGATACCATCACCTGACGTATCTAACACACCACTATTGTAACTCGTCGTCGAAGGACCTTTCAAGTGCCTGATGGCCAGGGGAGCTCTTACACGGCACGGAGACACAGTGATGCTCGCCCATCAAAGTGTACAACGATCGAGTTTGCTTAAGTGTCTGGGTACCTACACACCAGACACAATGCAATGGCCACGGATCCACACAAGGCACATCACATGCAGAAAGCTTCACCAGATTATGACACATACCACACTCTTGTAACTCGTCGTCGAAGGGGCGTTCAAAGTGCCTTACGGCTAGGGGAGATCTAGCACGGCACGGAGACACAGTGATGGTTGCCCATCAAAGTGTACAACGATCGAGTTTGCTTTCCGCGCAAGCGTTCTAAGTGTCTGGGTACCTACACACCAGACACAATGCAATGGCCACGGATCCACACAAGGCACATCACATGCAGAAAGCTTCACCAGATTATGACACATACCACACTCTTGTAACTCGTCGTCGAAGGGGCGTTCAAAGTGCCTTACGGCTAGGGGGGATCTAGCACGGCACGGAGACACAGTGATGGTCACCCATCAAAGTGTACAACGATCGAGTTTGCTTTCCGCGCAAGCGTTCTAAGTGTCTGGGTATCTAAGCACCAGACACAATGCAATGGCCACGGATCCACACAAGGCACATCACATGCAGAAAGCTTCACCAGATTCTGACACATACCACACACATGCAACTCGTCGTCGAAGGGGCGTTCAAGTGCCTTACGGCTAGGGGAGATCTAGCTCGGCACGGGGACACAGTGATGGTCACCCATCAAAGTGTACAACGAACGAGTTGGCTTTCAACAAATTCTGACACATAGCAAGCGAGCGACCGAGCTACACCGAAGGCAGCCCATGGTTGGTCACTCGCGGACGATCATCAGTAATGATCCTTCCGCAGGTTCACCTACGGAAACCTTGTTACGACTTTTACTTCCTCTAAATCATCAAGTTCGGTCAACTTCAGCCATGCCAGCTGCAGCTCACGAAGGAACCGCGGAAGGTAAGCCTCCAGAAACCTCACTAAATAATCCATCGGTAGTAGCGACGGGCGGTGTGTACAAAGGGCAGGGACGTAATCAGCACTAGCTAATGACTAGTGCTTACTAGAAATTCCAGGTTCATGGGGACCGTTGCAGTCCCCAATCCCGACTAGATGGGCATTTTAGTGATTTCCCGTTCCTCTCGGAATGGGGGCGCCTATTGGCGAGAACACGCTGCGACCCACATTGTAGCACGCGTGCAGCCCAGAACATCTAAGGGCATCACGGACCTGTTATCGCTCATTCTCAGCTTGCTAAACACAAGTTGTCCCGCTAAGCAGGGCAAACGTAGCCGACGACCGCCCGTGAAGGCGCCGCCCGGCTGTAACGTCAGGTGCGCCCGGAGGCGCACTGCTGACAGCGTTCTAGTTAGCATGTTTGAGTCACGTTCGTTATCGGAATTAACCAGACAAATCATTCCACGAACTAAGAACGGCCATGCACCACTACCCTTAAATTTGAGAAAGAGCTATCAATCTGTCTTACCTCGATAAGTTTGGACCTGGTAAATTTTCCCGTGTTGAGTCAAATTAAGCCGCAAGCTCCACTTCTTGTGGTGCCCTTCCGTCAATTCCTTTAAGTTTCAACTTTGCAACCATACTTCCCCCGGAACCCGATTTTGGTTTCCCGGAAGCGACTGAGAGCACCGAATAGGGGTAGCGTCTCCCAATTGCTAATTGGCATCGTTTACGGTTAGAACTAGGGCGGTATCTAATCGCCTTCGATCCTCTAACTTTCGTTCTTGATTAAAGAAAGCATCCATGGCAAACGCTTTCGCTTCAGTTGGTCCTACGACGGTCTACGAATTTCACCTCTCGCGCCGTAATACCAATGCCCCCAACTACTTCTGTTAATCATTACCTCTAGGTTTCTGACAAACCAACGAAATCGTATAAACCGAGGTCATATTCCATTATTCCATGCAAGATTATTCTCGGCCAACGCCAACCCCACGGGGGGGCCGGACGCTTTGTCTTAGCCTGCTTTGAGCACTCTAATTTGTTCAAGGTAAATGTGAGTATCTTGAGCACCATGAGGAGCCCGTGCCGGAGTTAACCGGTAGCACGGTACTCGTTCACAGAGTAACGCCCAAGTACACCATTGTGAGTCGCAGCCGTGAGCGCGCGCACGAACGGCCCCGGCGTGTAACCGGGCGCCCGTGGCGGTCACGTGTCTGGACGGGCAATCAACTTCGAACGTTTTAACCGCAACAACTTTAATATACGCTAGTGGAGCTGGAATTACCGCGGCTGCTGGCACCAGACTTGCCCTCCACTTGATCCTTGTTGAAGGATTTATACTCAACTCATTCCAATTATGGACCATCGTTAGAGAGGTCCATATTGTTATTTCTCGTCACTACCCAATCCCAGTACGGGGATTGGGTAATTTACGCGCCTGCTGCCTTCCTTGGATGTGGTAGCCATTTCTCAGGCTCCCTCTCCGGAATCGAACCCTGATTCCCCGTTACCCGTCGCAACCATGGTAGTCCTCTACACTACCATCAATAGTTGATAGGGCAGACATTTGAAAGATCTGTCGTCAGTCGACAAGCGACCATACGATCTGCGTCCTTATCCAGACTTCAACTCAAGCCGCCCGGAGGCGATTGGTTTAACTAATAAGTGCACCAGTTCAGCTACCCGCGAGGGCAACAGTCCCGGCATGTTGCATGTATTAGCTCTGGATTTTCCACAGTTATCCAAGTAACTAGTGGTAGGATGATCTTGTGAATTATAGCTGTTATACTGAGCCTTATGCGGTTTCACATTCATTTATGTTTGTACTTAGACATGCATGGCTTAACCTTTGAGACAAGCGTATATTACTGGTAGGATCAACCAGAATTCGTTCCACTACAGACACACACTCGCTTAGTGGGAAATAAATTTCCACACAACTCTCTCTCTCTAGAACCATATGGAATGGCTCTTTGGTGTTGGGTAAGGCACCAATTTGTTGGGGTGTAACGGTCACCACCAACTTTAAGTTTGTTAGGGCACAACGGAAACCACTAACTAAACTTTAGGAAACTAAATTTCCTCACACATTATCTCTCACCATATTAGCACTAGGTGCTATCCACGATTGTACAACGTTTCAACTCTTGAATCGACCGTAGGGCCGCGGAATTGCTTCCGGGCCCCTATTCTCGCTATTAATTGTTCATCTCTTTCAATACATCGAGTTCGTTCCATTGGGTAGTTCGCATGGCGAACGTTTTGATGCAGCCCCCTGGGGGACCACGGCACTTTACACCGGGTATGGTGTATGCGCAACCTACAGATAACAATAAACCCCTTATGCGTGTGTAAACCGATGTTGGGCTGCTCAACATCTTTCATGGTTACATCACTTGCACCAGAACCCACGGTGCCGATTTGGTAATATGTTGTACATTTACTCTCAAGATGTACGCTTCGGCCCCTTATTCAGGGGCTCAAGCTATTACCAGCAAGAACAATCCTCATCCAGACTTGAACTCGAAACACCTGGAGGCGAACGGTTTAACTAATAAGTGCACCAGTCTTGAATCCATGCGTCGGTGGAAACAATGCCGGCGTGTTGCATGTATTAGCTCTGAACTTAGCGAGTGATTGCCTTGCAGCTGTCATACTGAGCGTAGAGCGTGATTATCGCTCACTTGAACCATGTTGAATGGCTCTTTGGTGTAGGGTAAGGCACCAATTTGTTGGGGCGTAACGGTCACCACCAACTTAAGACTTGCTTATAGGTATTTCAACGTTTTCAACTCTTAAATCGACCGTGTTTCATTATCATCTCTTCTTCTTATTAAATGCATAGAGTTCGTTCCATTGGGTAGTTCGCGTGGCGAACGGTTTGATGCAGCCCCCCGGGGGGGACCACGGCACTTTACACCGGGCATGGTGTATGCGCAACCTACAGATCACCAATATATTTGTGATCGATAATGCACACTTCTTACACGACTGACCAGTCGACAGCGCTGCCTTCCTATTATGCGTGTGTAAACCGATGTTGGGCTGCTCAACATCTTTCACGGTTACATCACTTGCACCCGAACCCATGGTGCCGATTTGGTAATATGTTGTACATGGTCTCAAGATGTACGCTTCGACCCCTTATTCAGGGGCTCAAGCTATTACCAGCAAGATCAATCCTCATCCAGACTTGAACTCGAAACACCCGGAGGCGAACGGTTTAACTAATAAGTGCACCAGTCTTGAATCCATGCGTCGGTGGAAACAATGCCGGCATGTTGCATGTATTAGCTCTGAACATAGCGAGTGATTGCCTTGTAGCTGTCGAACTGAGCGTAGAATGTGATTATCGCTCACTTGAAAGGGTCAAGCCCTTTCGAGTCGTCCGGTTTTTACGCCAGACGACTCGGTTCACCATCTTTCGGGAAGGGACCGTCTCGGTCGCAAGCTGCTCCGGTCCCCAAACAACCTGCGACAAATGATAGGAAATGCCGACATCAACACGTGTTCAGTTTGGTTTATCGCTCATAGGTCTTTTTGACCATCGATCCCTGATTATAACTCTCAATTAAACAGTCAGGAGAGTAAGGCATGCCCATCGATATCTCATCGACAGGCGATACCGCAAGAACGGCCAACGACACATCAGGTGATCGATTATTGCTACGACTTTTGCTTAATCGTTTCCACTCCTTAGAGAAAGAAACCCCCGGGGACCGTCTCGGTCGCAAGCTGCTCCGGTCCCTAAACAACCTGCGACAAATGATAGGAAAAGCCGACATCAATAAGTGTTCAGTTTGGTTTATCGCTCATTGGTCTGTTTGACCATCGATCCCTGATTAAACTCTCAGTAATCCAGTCGGGAGAGTAAGGCATGCCCATCGATATCTCATCGACAGGCGATACCGCTTGAACGGCCAACGACACATCAGAGGATCGTATCTTGCTACAACTTTTGCTTAATCGTTTCTTCTCCTTGGAGAAAGAAACCCCCGGGGACCGTCTCGGCCGCAAGCTGCTCCGGTCCCTAAACAACCTGCGGCATCAAATGATAGGAAAAGCCGACATCAATACGTGTTCAGTTTGGTTTATCGCTCATTGGTCTTGTTTGACCATCGATCCCTGATTAATACTCTCAATTAGAAGGTCGGTAGAGTAAGGCATGCCCATCGATATCTCATCGACAGGCGATACCGCATGAACGGCCAACGACACATCAGAGGATCGTATCTTGCTACAACTCTTGCTTAATAGTTTCCACTCCTTGGAGAAAGAAACCCCCGGGGACCGTCTCGGCCGCAAGTTGCTCCGGTCCCTAAACAACCTGCGGCATCAAATGATAGGAAAAGCCGACATCAATACGTGTTCAGTTTGGTTTATCGCTCATAAGGTCTGTTTGACCATCGATCCTAGAATTCAACTTTCGAGTAAGGCATGCCCGTCGATATCTCATCGATAGGCGATACCGGTAGAACGGCCAACGACACACATCTAGGATCGCATTTACTCTTCCTTGGATGGATAACCAATACCCTAGGACCGTTTCATCGCGAGCTGCTCCGGTCCTCAAACAACTCGCGAACCACCGATAGGATGATATTAGGAATGGCCGACTTTCATCCTTTAACTCTCAGTTCTGCTTACCAAAACATAGGTACTTGGACCTTAAAGACCACTATATGTTCCCCGATCGGGGGCAATCGGAACGTCTATCCATCATCAACATCGTTTCACTCATTCCGAACCACCAAATTGGACAGACAGTACCATATTCACCAACCGATTGCTTCAACTTCGCAAACTGTATGGTAAGTTCTACTAATTTCACATCTTACCATCGACTAATAGTGCATAAATCCACTTGGAAATCACTTTTCCTTGGTCCTCGGACCTTCTACGACAACGTCCAACAAATATCCGAAGTCGTTTCCCAACTTAGACCAAGCATTTCGTATCTTTACTTCTAATCGATTTTTTCTCGCATAATTGACGATCAAAATCTAAAAACCACATTTTGAGCCAGAAGCAGTCGTCCGATCGTCCTGGGGGTAGTCTCAATCGATTTAGAAGGGTCCAATTCATAAAGATACATACTCAGTCAAAATCATGCTTCTGGCTCACCTACCCCCCTATATAGTAAACGAAAGCGTACAGGCGTGGAAAACGTGCCATTTTTCTCCATCACGGACTTTTTTTTTCTCGTTGCACCGACTCTAGTAAAAAGTGAAATTTTTTACTAGTTACCAACTTTTGCAAATTATCATCGGATATCACTTTTTATGGTCTATAGTAAGTTCTTATCACGTTTTAGTAGTTTTTGAAAAAAAAATTTTTTTGAACTTTTCAAATTTTTCAAAACAAAGTTTTTGTAGGCGGTTTTGTGTATGGAGGGTTACTAGTCTCGGGGTCACTGTTTGACCAAAAAACCACTATATATCATTCGAAAGGTAATTTCAAGGGCTACAAAAAATTGTTCTACGACACCCCCTTCCGACGTCTAGTATTCGAGTTATTGGCCAAAAACCATTACTTGAGCGATTTTTCGTTCAGGGTACCCGACTCTAGTAAAAAAGTGAAATTTTTCTCGATTGACCAAGTGTTGCAAATGACCATCGGATTTCACTTTTTATGGTCTATAGTGAGTTCTGATCACGATTTGGTACTTTTTGAAAAAATTTTTTTGACGCACTTTTCAAAATTTTGCAAAACCAAAACTTTTTAGGCGGTTTTGTGTATGGAGGGTTACTAGTCTCGGGGTCACTGTTTGACCAAAAAACCACTATATATCATTCGAAAGGTAATTTCAAGGGCTACAAAAAATTGTTCTACGGCACCCCCCTCCGACGTCTAGTATTCGAGTTATTGGCCAAAAACCGCAACTATAGCGGTTTTTCGTACAGGGTACCCGACTCTAGTAAAATGATGCGATTTTTACTAGTCTAGGAACTTTTTGGTCAAAAAATCAAGTATATGTCATTCGATAGATAATTTCAAGGGCTACCAAAAATTGTTCTACGGCACCCCCCTCCGACGCCTAGTATTCGAGTTATTAGCCAAAAACCGCAACTATAGCGGTTTTTCGTCCAGGGTACCCGACTCTAGTAAAATGATGCGATTTTTACTAGTCTAGGGAACTTTTTGGCCAAAAATCAAGTATATGTCATTCGATAGATAATTTCAAGGGCTACCAAAAATTGTTCCACGACACCCCCCTGCGACGTCTAGTATTCGAGTTATTAGCCAAAAACCGCAATTATAGCGGTTTTTCGTCCAGGGTACCCGACTCTAGTAAAATGATGCGATTTTTACTAGTCTAGGGAACTTTTTGGCCAAAAAATCAAGTATATGTCAATCGATAGATAATTTCAAGGGCTACCAAAAATTGTTCCACGACACCCCCCTGCGACGTCTAGTATTCGAGTTATTAGCCAAAAACCGCAATTATAGCGGTTTTTTCGTCCAGGGTACCCGACTCTAGTAAAATGATGCGATTTTTACTAGTCTAGGAACTTTTTGGTCAAAAAAATCAAGTATATGTCATTCGATAGATAATTTCAAGGGCTACCAAAAATTGTTCCACGACACCCCCCTGCGACGTCTAGTATTCGAGTTATGGGCCAAAAACCATTCATACTTGAGCATTTTGCTCATTTTGCCTGTACGGGTACCGGGGACTAGTAAAATCAGGCCAATTTTACTAGAGTAGGGGTCCTTTTTGGTCAAAAAAACAACTTTTGCTCGTTCGATAGGGAATCGATAGGGCAACAAAAAATCGTTCTACGACCCCCCCTTCCGATGTCTAGTATTCGAGTTATGGGCCAAAAACAGTTTATAGTTAATTTTTCACTCGATTTTTCACCAAGTATCGCACATTACTCCGGTTTCTATGCATTGGATCGTCAATCTTTAAGATTTTATGGGTAGTTCCAACTGTTTGCTACATTTCATCCATACATCAC
>NW_026045179.1:0-17500 GCF_943734845.2 Anopheles funestus
TCACTGGTTTCGATGATTAACCGCCGGTCCTTGAAGTAGCTGCGAATTATCCTTCGCAGCGGGGATGGAACGCCTTTCTCACGCAGCACGTTGGCGATGGACTGCCAGGACGCGGTGTTGAACGCGTTGCGGACGTCCAACGCTACCACCATCAGGCAGCGGTTGTCTCGCTGGTTAGTCCGGCGGAAGGACTTGGCCGTCCTTCCCATCTCCACAACTCGCTGGATCGCGCTGATGGTGGATCGCCCCTTCCGGAAGCCGTACTGGTGATCCGACAGTCGTGGGGCTTCAGGGTCCTCAAGGTGAAGATTCAACCGGGACAGGATCAGGCGCTCCAACACCTTGCCGAGTGCGTCTAGCATGCACAACGGCCGGTACGAGGAGCTTTCCCCGGGAGGTTTGCCAGGCTTTGGCAGCAGCACCAAGCGCTGCCTCTTCCATGACGAAGGAAACTCGCCACGGTCGAGACAGTCCTGGTACAGACGGCAGAAGACCTCCGGGTACTCCCTGATCGCTGTCTTCACGGCTGCATTGGGGATCCCGTCCAATCCCGGCGCCTTCCGGTTGGCCATGCACGCCACGATGTCCAGCAGCTCTCGCGTGGTGACAGGCATCAGCGACTGCCCATCCTCGACGTCCTCCTCTGCCGGCCACTCGACAGCCGGGTGAGTCGGAAACAGGTCCCCAGAGATGCGTAGCAGCTCCTCCTTGTCAGTCTCGGGAGGCACGTAACTGCCACGAATCCGAGACATGACAGTCCGGTACCCTGCTCCGAACTCGTTCTCCTCCGCCAGTCGGATGAGCTCATCAAACTCAGTGCGCTTGCTGGCCCGAATCGCCTTCTCCATGGCCCGCCTCGCAGTCCGGTGGTGCGCTGCTGCGATGCTGCGCTCCTGCAAATCGACCGTGGCAACCATACGGTCGCGAGCTGCTGCACATTCCTCACGAAGGCGTGTGAGCTCCGGTGTCCACCAGAAGAGGGCTCGATGGGGATCACGGTGCGACGAGGTGATCCGCGCCATCGTTTGGTCGCATGCCCGCAACATGGCATCGACCATCCCCTCCTGGTTTACTGCTCGCTCCACGAAGTTCGCTGCACTAAGTGCTGCTCGGAACGCCTCGGCTGAAAACTGCGAAGCCTTCCATCTCCTGCTTGACTGGTGGCCTCGTACCCGCTGCTGGTCGTGCTGCTGCTGTCGCCGGCGATTTTGCTGTTGTTGTTGCCGCCGATGATGCCGCTGCTGCTGCGGTCGCTGGTTCTGGCTTTGGTGCTGCTGCTGACGTTGGAGCTGAGGTGAGGAGGACGGCCCGACGGTGTAAAGGATGTACCGGTGGTCGGAAGCCGTATAAAACCGCGCCAACGAGTCAGGAGCCACTGCCCATGTGTCGGGGCGTGCGATAGTCTCGCTCGCGAACGACACATCCACGACGCTGGGTGTGGCAACACCGTTCCCGACGAACGTTGGGGTTGTTCCCTGGTTGAGGATCCTCAGCCCAAGCTGCTCGATGGTGTTGAGCAGCGCCTCACCTCGCACGGTGTTCCGCTCGCTTCCCCACTCCTCATGCCAGGCGTTGAAGTCGCCTGCCACTACGACGTGATGGTGGGAAAGTGCCTCCAGTTCGAGCGCCTCAAGAAAATGCTCGAACTCACCGAGAGTCAGTCGTGGAGGAGCATAGCAGCTGACGAAAACAACTCCTCCAATCTGGGCGGCCACCAATCCGGGCGTTGGGCTGCGCCACACACGCTGGATGGGATATGCTCCGGTGGCCACCACGGCCACTGCCCCCGATGAGTCCACTGACCACGTTCCGTTGTTCTCCGGAGGCCGGTACACCTCCGAAAGCAGCAGCACGTCGATCCGCTCAGTCCGAGCGGATTGCAGAACGAAATCCTGTGCGGTGCGTCCACCACCCAGGTTCGCCTGCAACACTCGCAGTTGTTGCCTCACACCTGGCACGGTGCCGGCAGTTGTCCACAGCTCTGGTGACCGATGTTGTGCGGGCCACCACACTTAAGGCATTTGGGCTCCAAAGCGCAGGCTTTCGCCAGATGACCGGTGCTGCCACAGCGGAAGCATTTGCCTCGGTAGTCCGCTTCATTCCTACAGTCCCGCACGATGTGCCCCGTTTCCAGGCACCGCAGACAGCGACGCTGGGAGATCGGACGACGAGGGACCTCGTGAGCCACGCTGATGCACTGGCAAAGAGATAGTTTTGCCTCGTACAGCTGCTGCGCCTTTACCAGCGGAAGACGAACACGTGCGCGCTTCGTGCCGTCGCTCAGCTCCCAAACTTCACAGAAGGTGATGCCCGGGGCTACTCCAAGCTTAGCCCGAATCGCCTCCTTCACCTCATCCACGGTGGCCAGCGAGTCGACATGGGTGATCAGCAGCTCACCCATCTCAGTCAGCACTCGCACTGCACCCATTTCGCCAATGACACTCTGGATCTTATCCGCGAGTGCCTCACTGTCCGCGCTTCGACTAATGGGGACACGGAGATGATCCTGTGCCGTTCGCCGGCCCATCCCGATAGCCGTGCGGACCTCTTCCAGTTCTGGGGCCGTACGTAGCTTCAGATACACCTGCGTCCAGGTTGTACCTACTGCCGGCGCCACTTCGATGGTGTCTGGACGCACGTTACGGCGAGTCGGCTTTTGTTGACTCTGCTGTTGCTGTTGTCGCGGCTGGCTCTGCTGCTGCACCGTTGGCCGCTGCTGTCGCGTCTGCTGCTGCTGTTGTAACGTTGGCCCCTGCTGTTGCGTCTGCTGCCGCTTCTGCAACGCCGGCCACTGCTGGCGTGTCTGCTGCTGCTGACGCTGCTGGGATGGCTGTTGCTGCCGGATTTGTAGCTGCTGCTGCTGCTGTTGTGATGGCTGCGCCTTACCACGGCGATTGCCACGCTTGCGCTGCACGCGCTTAACCGGCTCACTACTGGCCACCTCTGCCCACGTGCGCTGCTCCTCGGCGATGCTGGCGTAGTAACCCTGAGCAGTCACATTCTTGGCGCCAATCGACTGCAGGATAAGCTCGTTCAGCGCCTGCCGGTCCTTCATGTGTTCTTCCCGAAGCCGCTCTTCACGCTGGCGAGCCTGCTCCTGGACCGCCTGTAGCTCCTGACGAGCACGCTCCTGAACCTGCTGCATATCAATCCGAGCCTGCTCGGCGTTGGCGTCCATACGCTGACGGAGAGCCGAGAGCTCCAGCTGCAGATCCTGAATTGTCGACAGTAGCTGCTCATTAGTGAGGGAAGTCTCACTCATGAGCTTCCTCAGTTCGACCATCTCCGAGCTAGCTGGCTTCATTGTCGGTAGGGACACTCTAGTCACGGCCACTTTCGCCTCCATAATCTGCGGAAGCTTGGCCGGTCTCACGTCGGATGAGTCAGCCCTGGGACGAAGGGATCGCCCAGGTACTGACATTTTCCGCACTTTGTGCTGGATTTACTCCCCCTCACGGGAGGACGCCAGCAGCGGACTACCCCGTAAGAACCACCACAGCAGAAATGGTATTCAAGCAGTAAATTCGTTCAGGGAGGTGGTGTTTCGTCACGTTAGGTCGTTCCACGATTTATCAAGACCGAGCTGGACCACCAAAAATGCCGAATTGGCCAGGGGGGGTGGAAAATGACCCAGGGGGGTGGGGGGCTAGATGTAATTGCCCCTCCTGAGCAAAACTCCCGAACACACCAAGCTCCTATCTCCTCTCCTTTCACCCGAAAATGGCGAAAAACCCGAAAATCCACCAAAAATCCGCGATTCCTGATCCGGGGGGGGCGGTGGGTGGGTGGTGGGGGCGCGGAAAAATTTCAGGGGGTGTGGCAAGTGGTCCCCGAATTTTAGAGCCCAAAACCGGAATTTTTTGCAGCCTGCAAATAATTTTCCACAGCGTTTTTATGTTTCTCTCCTTTATAACGCCTTAATAAGGAAATCCGGAAAATGCGGGGGGGGTGCTGGAGGTCCGGAAAAAATCCAGGGGGTGCGTCTGGAGGTCCCCGAATTTTCCAGCACAAAACCAGAATTTTCCACTGCACTTGTGTAATTTTCCAGCGAAGTCCAAAATTTCATGCACCTTGATAAGGCCTTAATAAGGACAAGGGTCACTGAGGGCGATGGGGTGAGGTGGGAGCGGGGGGAAAAATTTTCCCCGAATCGTCTCTCCGAGCTCAACCACCTCCAACACTCACGGAACCGATCAGGCGATAAAAATTTTCCACTTTATAATACACTCAATATTATATACCTTGGGAAATGCCGCCTGGGCAGTACTGTCAACACGTGTTGCAAAAATGTTTTCCACTTTTTTCAGCACTTAAATCACCGATTTTGATGCGGTTTTTTCACAAAATCATTTCTTTGGCACTCCGCACACGATTTAAAACATATCCGGTCCAAATCCGTTAAAATTTCACTGAGCTATGAGTGTCCAAAGTTTCCCATACAAAATGTATGGGCACCAAAATATCGTTTTTTGTCGCACTTCCACTGTTCCGATCGACTCGGAAACCGTTTTAAAGGCTTTAGCGGCCACGATTTACCCTAAATCAACCTCTTCCGGCAGGAAAAGAGGTGATTTTTTGCACACCTGAACACCAGTGCACTTCGGTGCTCCCGGAGGGGGCAAAAACACAACAAAACTGTATTTGCACAAAAATTGTCGATTTTTGGCCGAACTTCACTATTTTTGGGTAAATCGGGTGCTCTGAGCACGATTTTGACACTTTTAACACGATTTAATTACGATTTTCACCAAATTTCCACCACTTCTTGACGGAGCGTTTGTTTACCACATCTTCACTTGTCAGCACCCAGGTGACAATACACAGGGATAACTGGCTTGTGGCCGCCAAGCGTTCATAGCGACGTGGCTTTTTGATCCTTCGATGTCGGCTCTTCCTATCATTGTAAAGCAAAATTTACCAAGCGTAGGATTGTTCACCCTTTCAAGGGAACGTGAGCTGGGTTTAGACCGTCGTGAGACAGGTTAGTTTTACCCTACTGGTGTGCATTGTTTGTCGCTATCTTAACGGAATTCCTGTGCAGTACGAGAGGAACCACAGGTACGGACCACTGGCTCAATACTAGTTCGAACGGACTATGGTATGACGCTACGTCCGCTGGATTATGCCTGAACGCCTCTAAGGTCGTATCCAATCCGAGCTGATAGCGCTTCTTATACCCATTAGGTGGTCGTAAGCTAGCGGGCCTAACAACCCTCCGAGAACCGTCCGTGCTGTCCATTGGCACACTGGCGTCTCATCCCCGCTTACTACTAGGCCGCAAAGGGCGGGTTCGCGCTGCACGTGTTAGTACCATACATGTTGGGAACACCGGTGGACGAGCTTGCCGACTGTGGATATCACTAGTTTCGACACCTACGACCGCCCGCAAACGACGGGACTACAGGCTGGGAGCTTCAAGTTGTAGAGATGCGTTCGCATCGATCCTCTCAGGCGACCCATGCTTGGTGGTTAGTGCTTGCGCGTGCGCGCCCCGTGTGTGCTGGAATTGGCCAACCAGTGCACATTGGTGGTGCGTACCGTGACTTGCACCATGTGACGAGAGTGTTGAAGAACACTGTGTGGTGACTCTATGCCTATGTGATGGGGTGCTTGTAACACACGACCGAACCGACGGCTCGTTGGATGGTCACGACAGTGTGGTGCAGGTGCGCCCATGTGTAACGAATACATTGAGTGCCGTTGGAGGTTAGCGGTTGGTTGGTTGCATGCTACAACTTCGCGTTGTACATGGGCTGGCCGCTGCGCTTCCTTCGGGTAGCCACTCGATGTTGATAGGCTTGGTGTGTTGTGTTCGTTGACTTTTGGTTCATTCCAAAAGTCTTCGGACTTAGATAATTTTACAAGTGTCGGCGCTCTCGGACCGAAAATAAGAAGACAACTAAGAAGAAAAAGAGAAAGAAGCTAATAGTGGAAAGTATTCTTCTTCAAAGAAGGAACAAAAATTTTACAAGTGTTGAAAAATTTCCTAAGTCCAAAAAATTTTCTAAGTCCAGAAAATTTTCTAAGTCCCACAAAATGGAACATGATGAAGAAGATACAGAAGTTGAAAATTTTTCTAAGTCCAAAAAATTTTCTAAGTCCAGAAAATTTTCTAAGTCCAAAGTGTTGGAACAATTTCCAAAGGCCCATAGGTTGCACTGAATTTTCCTAAGTTGGCCACAAGTACCCATGAGGTATCGAGAAGGTTCACCCGAAGGACATAATATGTCCCAAAGTACCGATAGAGCACCCACAAAGAGCACCCAATTGGCCTAAGTTGGCCAAAAGTACCGATAGAGCACCCACAAGTAGCACTGAGTTGGCCTAAGTTGGCCAAAAGTACCGATAGAGTACCCACAAATAGCACCGAATGGGCCTAAGTTGGCCAAAAGTACCGATAGAGTACCCACAAGAAGCACTGAGTTGGCCTAAGTTGGCCAAAAGTACCGATAGAGTACCCACAAATAGCACCCAGTTGGCCTAAGTTGGCCAAAAGTACCGATAGAGCACCCACAAGTAGCACCCAATTGGCCTATGTTGGCCAAAAGTACCGATAGAGTACCCACAAATAGCACCGAATGGGCCTAAGATGGCCAAAAGTACCGATAGAGTACCCACAAAGAGCACCCAATTGGCCTAAGTTGGCCAAAAGTACCGATAGAGTACCCATAAGCAGCACCCAATTGGCCTAAGTTGGCCAAAAGTACCGATAGAGTACCCACAAATAGCACCCAATGGGCCTAACATGGCCAAAAGTACCGATAGAGTACCCACAAGAAGCACTGAGTTGGCCTAAGTTGGCCAAAAGTACCGATAGAGTACCCACAAATAGCACCGAGTGGGCCTAACATGGCCAAAAGTACCGATAGAGTACCCACAAAGAGCACCCAATTGGCCTAAGTTGGCCAAAAGTACCGCCAAGTAGCACCATAGAGGCCCGAGTAGAGCGAAATGTGGGCCAAATTGAACATTTGAAAATTTTTACAAGTCCAGAAAATTTTCTAAGTCCAGAAAATTTTCTAAGTCCAAAGAGTTGGACAAATTTCCTTAGGCCCAAAGGTTGCACTGAATGTTCCTAAGTTGGCCATCAGTACCCATGAAGTATCGCGAAGGTTCACCCGAAAGACACAATATGCCCTAAAGTACCCACAGAGTACCCACAAGTTGCACCCAATTGGCCTAAGTTGGCCAAAAGTACCGACAAGTAGCACCATAGAGGCCCGAGTAGAGCGAAATGTGGGCCAAATTGAACATTTGAAAATTTTTACAAGTCCAGAAAATTTTCTAAGTCCAGAAAATTTTCTAAGTCCAAAGAGTTGGACAAATTTCCTTAGGCCCAAAGGTTGCACTGAATGTTCCTAAGTTGGCCATCAGTACCCATGAAGTATCGCGAAGGTTCACCCGAAAGACACAATATGCCCTAAAGTACCCACAGAGTACCCACAAGTTGCACCCAATTGGCCTAAGTTGGCCAAAAGTACCGACAAGTAGCACCATAGAGGCCCGAGTAGAGCGAAATGTGGGCCAAAGTACCGAGTAGTTGCAACAAATGCCCAAATGGATACCAAAATGTGGTACCAAGCACCTAACTGTTGCAACAAATGCTAGCTTTCTGAGCAAAAGCTGTGGACCAATTTCGTAGAAGAACCGCCTAGGCGAAAAGGCAAAAATCGCCGAAGCTGGCCCGCTCGCAGAGCTCGCGGGCCAGGAGATACTCATAGGGCGATTTACTAGAGTGGGGAACTTGAGAATTTTTGTGTCCGAGACTTTGGGCAACTTCGCGGCCGCCCCCTTAAAGTAAAAGATTTTCTCTGGGTGCCTAAAATTCGCAATTCCCGCAAAGTCGGGAAGACGTTAAAGTTTTTGCCCAAAAAATGGCCATCGATTTAAGGTGATTTTCCAATAAGAAAATTTTTCCTAAGATGAATTTTTTCGAATATTTCCTAAACTAAGCGTCGGAGCACATGGCCGTGGAGGAACTTTTGGTAGCTTTTGGCAAGGGCTATCGGATGAAATAATGCGAAAGGCCATCGGAGCGATATTGGATAAATGCGGGCCCATAAACGTACCTAAGAAGTGAAAATTGGTACCTTGCACGCAGGATGCAAGAAATGCTTGAGTGTTAACCATCATCGGTACCAAGTACCTAGGTTATATCGAGTGCGTAGATGGAAGTCGGTACCAAAGGGAAACCTTCCTAGGCTAGGTGCACGCAAGTGAGTATGGATCGATCAGTAGAAAGATGGGAAGCCCAAGGAAACCTTCCTAGGCTAGGTGCACGCAAGTGAGTATGGATCGATCAGTAGAAAGATGGGAAGCCCAAGGAAACCTTCCTAGGCTAGGTGCACGCAAGTGAGTATGGATCGATCAGTAGAAAGATGGGAAGCCCAAGGAAACCTTCCTAGGCTAGGTGCACGCAAGTGAGTATGGATCGATCAGTAGAAAGATGGGAAGCCCAAGGAAACCTTCCTAGGCTAGGTGCACGCAAGTGAGTATGGATCGATCAGTAGAAAGATGGGAAGCCCAAGGAAACCTTCCTAGGCTAGGTGCACGCAAGTGAGTATGGATCGATCAGTAGAAAGATGGGAAGCCCAAGGAAACCTTCCTAGGCTAGGTGCACGCAAGTGAGTATGGATCGATCAGTAGAAAGATGGGAAGCCCAAGGAAACCTTCCTAGGCTAGGTGCACGCAAGTGAGTATGGATCGATCAGTAGAAAGATGGGAAGCCATAGGAAACCTTCCTAGGCTAGGTGCACGCAAGTGAGTATGGATCGATCAGTAGAAAGATGGGAAGCCCAAGGAAACCTTCCTAGGCTAGGTGCACGCAAGTGAGTATGGATCGATCAGTAGAAAGATGGGAAGCCCAAGGAAACCTTCCTAGGCTAGGTGCACGCAAGTGAGTATGGATCGATCAGTAGAAAGATGGGAAGCCCAAGGAAACCTTCCTAGGCTAGGTGCACGCAAGTGAGTATGGATCGATCAGTAGAAAGATGGGAAGCCATAGGAAACCTTCCTAGGCTAGGTGCACGCAAGTGAGTATGGATCGATCAGTAGAAAGATGGGAAGCCATAGGAAACCTTCCTAGGCTAGGTGCACGCAAGTGAGTATGGATCGATCAGTAGAAAGATGGGAAGCCATAGGAAACCTTCCTAGGCTAGGTGCACGCAAGTGAGTATGGATCGATCAGTAGAAAGATGGGAAGCCCAAGGAAACCTTCCTAGGCTAGGTGCACGCAAGTGAGTATGGATCGATCAGTAGAAAGATGGGAAGCCCAAGGAAACCTTCCTAGGCTAGGTGCACGCAAGTGAGTATGGATCGATCAGTAGAAAGATGGGAAGCCATAGGAAACCTTCCTAGGCTAGGTGCACGCAAGTGAGTATGGATCGATCAGTAGAAAGATGGGAAGCCATAGGAAACCTTCCTAGGCTAGGTGCACGCAAGTGAGTATGGATCGATCAGTAGAAAGATGGGAAGCCATAGGAAACCTTCCTAGGCTAGGTGCACGCAAGTGAGTATGGATCGATCAGTAGAAAGATGGGAAGCCCAAGGAAACCTTCCTAGGCTAGGTGCACGCAAGTGAGTATGGATCGATCAGTAGAAAGATGGGAAGCCCAAGGAAACCTTCCTAGGCTAGGTGCACGCAAGTGAGTATGGATCGATCAGTAGAAAGATGGGAAGCCATAGGAAACCTTCCTAGGCTAGGTGCACGCAAGTGAGTATGGATCGATCAGTAGAAAGATGGGAAGCCATAGGAAACCTTCCTAGGCTAGGTGCACGCAAGTGAGTATGGATCGATCAGTAGAAAGATGGGAAGCCATAGGAAACCTTCCTAGGCTAGGTGCACGCAAGTGAGTATGGATCGATCAGTAGAAAGATGGGAAGCCATAGGAAACCTTCCTAGGCTAGGTGCACGCAAGTGAGTATGGATCGATCAGTAGAAAGATGGGAAGCCATAGGAAACCTTCCTAGGCTAGGTGCACGCAAGTGAGTATGGATCGATCAGTAGAAAGATGGGAAGCCATAGGAAACCTTCCTAGGCTAGGTGCACGCAAGTGAGTATGGATCGATCAGTAGAAAGATGGGAAGCCCAAGGAAACCTTCCTAGGCTAGGTGCACGCAAGTGAGTATGGATCGATCAGTAGAAAGATGGGAAGCCCAAGGAAACCTTCCTAGGCTAGGTGCACGCAAGTGAGTATGGATCGATCAGTAGAAAGATGGGAAGCCCAAGGAAACCTTCCTAGGCTAGGTGCACGCAAGTGAGTATGGATCGATCAGTAGAAAGATGGGAAGCCATAGGAAACCTTCCTAGGCTAGGTGCACGCAAGTGAGTATGGATCGATCAGTAGAAAGATGGGAAGCCATAGGAAACCTTCCTAGGCTAGGTGCACGCAAGTGAGTATGGATCGATCAGTAGAAAGATGGGAAGCCATAGGAAACCTTCCTAGGCTAGGTGCACGCAAGTGAGTATGGATCGATCAGTAGAAAGATGGGAAGCCATAGGAAACCTTCCTAGGCTAGGTGCACGCAAGTGAGTATGGATCGATCAGTAGAAAGATGGGAAGCCCAAGGAAACCTTCCTAGGCTAGGTGCACGCAAGTGAGTATGGATCGATCAGTAGAAAGATGGGAAGCCCAAGGAAACCTTCCTAGGCTAGGTGCACGCAAGTGAGTATGGATCGATCAGTAGAAAGATGGGAAGCCATAGGAAACCTTCCTAGGCTAGGTGCACGCAAGTGAGTATGGATCGATCAGTAGAAAGATGGGAAGCCATAGGAAACCTTCCTAGGCTAGGTGCACGCAAGTGAGTATGGATCGATCAGTAGAAAGATGGGAAGCCATAGGAAACCTTCCTAGGCTAGGTGCACGCAAGTGAGTATGGATCGATCAGTAGAAAGATGGGAAGCCCAAGGAAACCTTCCTAGGCTAGGTGCACGCAAGTGAGTATGGATCGATCAGTAGAAAGATGGGAAGCCCAAGGAAACCTTCCTAGGCTAGGTGCACGCAAGTGAGTATGGATCGATCAGTAGAAAGTGGGAAGCCCATTACCAGATGCCCTAGTGAAGACCGTAAACGAATATCATGAACCGATAAGGAGCACCAAATGCCCTAGTGAAGACCGTAAACGAATATCATGAACCGATAAGGAGCACCAAATGCCCTAGTGAAGACCGTAAACGAATATCATGAACCGATAAGGAGCACCAAATGCCCTAGTGAAGACCGTAAACGAATATCATGAACCAAGAAGTAGCAACGAATGCCTGAAAAAGTACCAAGTCCACGGTATAGAGTAACGAGAGTTAACCGCCGTGATGTATGCAATGAGGGCAGCCATTGCATGGGTTCTGGACTTGGTTCGCGAATAACTTTTTTGCTAGACATCGGACAAAGTTGACGTGTAAGAACGAAATGTAGCATTTGATGCCACCTATCCAAAACTTTTTCAAGATTGAAGATCCGATCGATACAGCCTGAGTTATAGGCAAAAGTTGGTGCAAAAACGAGCATTTTTAATGGTGAAAAATCGGTACTCCTCGAATAGCTCCTGTTGGCAGCATCGGACCACATGGTCGTGGAGGAACATATTGTAGCGTGCGGTGTCAAGTATCGACACCCAAAACCGCATGTCCGATGGACGGAAAATGACCAAGTTATAGTGAAAACTTGGTTGCACCAAATTCCCGAAGAAGTGCAACGAGAAGGTGAATGCGATGGTTGTTCGTCGAATAGCTCCGGCCACAGACATGGTAGCGATTAGTGGTGCATGGAAGAAATCTAGCCACAAGTGCCATCTACCCATGGCCAGAAGAAAGTGTGGCCATATCTTGGATACCGGCGGAGCTATGGGGCAAATATGGGCCAAAAATGGTGCAAGTTGGACCAAAAATCCGAAAAAGTACCTAGGTAAATGCGATGGTTGTTCGTCGAATAGCTCCGGCCACAGACATGGTAGCGATTAGTGGTGCATGGAAGAAATCTAGCCACAAGTGCCATCTAGCCATGGCCAGAAGAAAGTGTGGCCATATCTTGGATACCGGCGGAGCTATGGGGCAAATATGGGCCAAAAATGGTGCAAGTTGGACCAAAAATCCGAAAAAGTACCTAGGTAAATGCGATGGTTGTTCGTCGAATAGCTCCGGCCACAGACATGGTAGCGATTAGTGGTGCATGGAAGAAATCTAGCCACAAGTGCCATCTACCCATGGCCAGAAGAAAGTGTGGCCATATCTTGGATACCGGCGGAGCTATGGGGCAAATATGGGCCAAAAATGGTGCAAGTTGGACCAAAAATCCGAAAAAGTACCTAGGTAAATGCGATGGTTGTTCGTCGAATAGCTCCGGCCACAGACATGGTAGCGATTAGTGGTGCATGGAAGAAATCTAGCCACAAGTGCCATCTACCCATGGCCAGAAGAAAGTGTGGCCATATCTTGGATACCGGCGGAGCTATGGGGCAAATATGGGCCAAAAATGGTGCAAGTTGGACCAAAAATCCGACCAAGTTCGCGAGGCGCTTTCGTGAATAGCTCCGGCCACAGACATGGTAGCGATTAGTGGTGCATGGAAGAAATCTAGCCACAAGTGCCATCTACCCATGGCCAGAAGAAAGTGTGGCCATATCTTGGATACCGGCGGAGCTATGGGGCAAATATGGGCCAAAAATGGGTAAAATTGTACGGTCCAAAGCCAAGGGTAAATTTTTTTATTCCTCTAATAACTTCTAGCACAGACATTGAATCGGTTGGTGATGTATGGATGAAATGTAGCAAACAGTTGGAACTACCCATAAAATCTTAAAGATTGACGATCCAATGTATAGAACCGGAGTAATGTGCGATACTTGGTGAAAAATCGAGTGAAAAATTAGCTATAAACTGTTTTTGGCCCATAACTCGAATACTAGACATCGGAAGGGGGGGTCGTAGAACGATTTTTTGTTGCCCTATCGATTCCCTATCGAACGAGCAAAAGTTGTTTTTTTGACCAAAAAGGACCCCTACTCTAGTAAAATTGGCCTGATTTTACTAGTCCCCGGTACCCGTACAGGCAAAATGAGCAAAATGCTCAAGTATGAATGGTTTTTGGCTAATAACTCGAATACTAGACGTCGCAGGGGGGTGTCGTGGAACAATTTTTGGTAGCCCTTGAAATTATCTATCGAATGACATATACTTGATTTTTGGCCAAAAAGTTCCCTAGACTAGTAAAAATCGCATCATTTTACTAGAGTCGGGTACCCTGGACGAAAAACCGCTTAAGTTGCGGTTTTTGGCTAATAACTCGAATACTAGACGTCGCAGGGGGGTGTCATGGAACAATTTTTGGTCGCCCTTGAAATTATCTATCGAATGACATATACTTGATTTTTGGCCAAAAAGTTCCCTAGACTAGTAAAAATCGCATCATTTTACTAGAGTCGGGTACCCTGGACGAAAAACCGCTTAAGTTGCGGTTTTTGGCTAATAACTCGAATACTAGACGTCGCAGGGGGGTGTCGTGGAACAATTTTTGGTAGCCCTTGAAATTATCTATCGAATGACATATACTTGATTTTTGGCCAAAAAGTTCCCTAGACTAGTAAAAATCGCATCATTTTACTAGAGTCGGGTACCCTGGACGAAAAACCGCTATAGTTGCGGTTTTTGGCTAATAACTCTAATACTAGACGTCGGAGGGGGGTGTCGTGGAACAATTTTTGGTAGCCCTTGAAATTATCTATCGAATGACATATACTTGATTTTTGGCCAAAAAGTTCCCTAGACTAGTAAAAATCGCATCATTTTACTAGAGTCGGGTACCCTGGACGAAAAACCGCTTAAGTTGCGGTTTTTGGCTAATAACTCGAATACTAGACGTCGCAGGGGGGTGTCGTGGAACAATTTTTGGTAGCCCTTGAAATTATCTATCGAATGACATATACTTGATTTTTTGACCAAAAAGTTCCTAGACTAGTAAAAATCGCATCATTTTACTAGAGTCGGGTACCCTGTACGAAAAACCGCTATAGTTGCGGTTTTTGGCCAATAACTCGAATACTAGACGTCGGAGGGGGGTGCCGTAGAACAATTTTTTGTAGCCCTTGAAATTACCTTTCGAATGATATATAGTGGTTTTTTGGTCAAACAGTGACCCCGAGACTAGTAACCCTCCATACACAAAACCGCCTAAAAAGTTTTGGTTTTGCAAAATTTTGAAAAGTGCGTCAAAAAAATTTTTTCAAAAAGTACCAAATCGTGATCAGAACTCACTATAGACCATAAAAAGTGAAATCCGATGGTCATTTGCAACACTTGGTCAATCGAGAAAAATTTCACTTTTTTACTAGAGTCGGGTACCCTGAACGAAAAATCGCTCAAGTGATGGTTTTTGGCCAATAACTCGAATACTAGACGTCGGAGGGGGGTGCCGTAGAACAATTTTTTGTAGCCCTTGAAATTACCTTTCGAATGATATATAGTGGTTTTTTGGTCAAACAGTGACCCCGAGACTAGTAACCCTCCATACACAAAACCGCCTACAAAAACTTTGTTTTGAAAAATTTTGAAAAGTTCAAAAAAATTTTTTTTTCAAAAACTACTAAAACGTGATAAGAACTTACTATAGACCATGAAAAGTGATATCCGATGATAATTTGCAAAAGTTGGTAACTAGTAAAAAATTTCACTTTTTTACTAGAGTCGGTGCAACGAGAAAAAAAAAGTCCGTGATGGAGAAAAATGGCACGTTTTCCACGCCTGTACGCTTTCGTTTTCTATATAGGGGGTAGGTGAGCCAGAAGCATGAATTTGACTGAGTACGTATCTTTATGAATTGGGCCCTTCTAAATCGATTGAGACTACCCCCAGGACGATCGGACGACTGCTTCTGGCTCAAAATGTGGTTTTTAGATTTTGATCGTCAATTATGAGAGAAAAAATCGATTAGAAGTAAAGATACGAAATGCTTGGTCTAAGTTGGGAAACGACTTCGGATATTTGTTGGACGTTGTCGTAGAAGGTCCGAGGACCAAGGAAAAGTGATTTCCAAGTGGATTTATGCACTATTAGTCGATGGTAAGATGTGAAATTAGTAGAACTTACCATACAGTTTGCGAAGTTGAAGCAATCGGTTGGTGAACATGGTACTGTCTGTCCAATTTGGTGGTTCGGAATGAGTGAAACGATGTTGATGATGGATAGACGTTCCGATTGCCCCCGATCGGGGAACATATAGTGGTCTTTAAGGTCCAAGTACCTATGTTTTGGTAAGCAGAACTGAGAGTTAAAGGATGAAAGTCGGCCATTCCTAATATCATCCTATCGGTGGTTCGCGAGTTGTTTGAGGACCGGAGCAGCTCGCGATGAAACGGTCCTAGGGTATTGGTTATCCATCCAAGGAAGAGTAAATGCGATCCTAGATGTGTGTCGTTGGCCGTTCTACCGGTATCGCCTATCGATGAGATATCGACGGGCATGCCTTACTCGAAAGTTGAATTCTAGGATCGATGGTCAAACAGACCTATGAGCGATAAACCAAACTGAACACGTATTGATGTCGGCTTTTCCTATCATTTGATGCCGCAGGTTGTTTAGGGACCGGAGCAACTTGCGGCCGAGACGGTCCCCGGGGGTTTCTTTCTCCAAGGAGTGGAAACTATTAAGCAAGAGTTGTAGCAAGATACGATCCTCTGATGTGTCGTTGGCCGTTCATGCGGTATCGCCTGTCGATGAGATATCGATGGGCATGCCTTACTCTACCGACCTTCTAATTGAGAGTATTAATCAGGGATCGATGGTCAAACAAGACCAATGAGCGATAAACCAAACTGAACACGTATTGATGTCGGCTTTTCCTATCATTTGATGCCGCAGGTTGTTTAGGGACCGGAGCAGCTTGCGGCCGAGACGGTCCCCGGGGGTTTCTTTCTCCAAGGAGAAGAAACGATTAAGCAAAAGTTGTAGCAAGATACGATCCTCTGATGTGTCGTTGGCCGTTCAAGCGGTATCGCCTGTCGATGAGATATCGATGGGCATGCCTTACTCTCCCGACTGGATTACTGAGAGTTTAATCAGGGATCGATGGTCAAACAGACCAATGAGCGATAAACCAAACTGAACACATATTGATGTCGGCTTTTCCTATCATTTGATGCCGCAGGTTGTTTAGGGACCGGAGCAGCTTGCGGCCGAGACGGTCCCCGGGGGTTTCTTTCTCTAAGGAGTGGAAACGATTAAGCAAAAGTCGTAGCAATAATCGATCACCTGATGTGTCGTTGGCCGTTCTTGCGGTATCGCCTGTCGATGAGATATCGATGGGCATGCCTTACTCTCCTGACTGTTTAATTGAGAGTTATAATCAGGGATCGATGGTCAAAAAGACCTATGAGCGATAAACCAAACTGAACACGTGTTGATGTCGGCATTTCCTATCATTTGTCGCAGGTTGTTTAGGGACCGGAGCAGCTTGCGACCGAGACGGTCCCTTCCCGAAAGATGGTGAACCGAGTCGTCTGGCGTAAAAACCGGACGACTCGAAAGGGCTTGACCCTTTCAAGTGAGCGATAATCACATTCTACGCTCAGTTCGACAGCTACAAGGCAATCACTCGCTATGTTCAGAGCTAATACATGCAACATGCCGGCATTGTTTCCACCGACGCATGGATTCAAGACTGGTGCACTTATTAGTTAAACCGTTCGCCTCCGGGTGTTTCGAGTTCAAGTCTGGATGAGGATTGATCTTGCTGGTAATAGCTTGAGCCCCTGAATAAGGGGTCGAAGCGTACATCTTGAGACCATGTACAACATATTACCAAATCGGCACCATGGGTTCGGGTGCAAGTGATGTAACCGTGAAAGATGTTGAGCAGCCCAACATCGGTTTACACACGCATAATAGGAAGGCAGCGCTGTCGACTGGTCAGTCGTGTAAGAAGTGTGCATTATCGATCACAAATATATTGGTGATCTGTAGGTTGCGCATACACCATGCCCGGTGTAAAGTGCCGTGGTCCCATCCGGGGGGCTGCATCAAACCGTTCGCCACGCGAACTACCCAATGGAACGAACTCTATGCATTTAATAAGAAGAAGAGATGATAATGAAACACGGTCGATTTAAGAGTTGAAAACGTTGAAATACCTATAAGCAAGTCTTAAGTTGGTGGTGACCGTTACGCCCCAACAAATTGGTGCCTTACCCTACACCAAAGAGCCATTCAACATGGTTCAAGTGAGCGATAATCACGCTCTACGCTCAGTATGACAGCTGCAAGGCAATCACTCGCTAAGTTCAGAGCTAATACATGCAACACGCCGGCATTGTTTCCACCGACGCATGGATTCAAGACTGGTGCACTTATTAGTTAAACCGTTCGCCTGCGGGTGTTTCGAGTTCAAGTCTGGATGAGGATTGTTCTTGCTGGTAATAGCTTGAGCCCCTGAATAAGGGGCCGAAGCGTACATCTTGAGAGTAAATGTACAACATATTACCAAATCGGCACCGTGGGTTCTGGTGCAAGTGA
>NW_026045179.1:20000-22500 GCF_943734845.2 Anopheles funestus
GATCATTACTGATGATCGTCCGCGAGTGACCAACCATGGGCTGCCTTCGGTGTAGCTCGGTCGCTCGCTTGCTATGTGTCAGAATTTGTTGAAAGCCAACTCGTTCGTTGTACACTTTGATGGGTGACCATCACTGTGTCCCCGTGCCGAGCTAGATCTCCCCTAGCCGTAAGGCACTTGAACGCCCCTTCGACGACGAGTTGCATGTGTGTGGTATGTGTCAGAATCTGGTGAAGCTTTCTGCATGTGATGTGCCTTGTGTGGATCCGTGGCCATTGCATTGTGTCTGGTGCTTAGATACCCAGACACTTAGAACGCTTGCGCGGAAAGCAAACTCGATCGTTGTACACTTTGATGGGTGACCATCACTGTGTCTCCGTGCCGTGCTAGATCCCCCCTAGCCGTAAGGCACTTTGAACGCCCCTTCGACGACGAGTTACAAGAGTGTGGTATGTGTCAGAATCTGGTGAAGCTTTCTGCATGTGATGTGCCTTGTGTGGATCCGTGGCCATTGCATTGTGTCTGGTGTGTAGGTACCCAGACACTTAGAACGCTTGCGCGGAAAGCAAACTCGATCGTTGTACACTTTGATGGGCAACCATCACTGTGTCTCCGTGCCGTGCTAGATCTCCCCTAGCCGTAAGGCACTTTGAACGCCCCTTCGACGACGAGTTACAAGAGTGTGGTATGTGTCATAATCTGGTGCAGCTTTCTGCATGTGATGTGCCTTGTGTGGATCCGTGGCCATTGCATTGTGTCTGGTGTGTAGGTACCCAGACACTTAAGCAAACTCGATCGTTGTACACTTTGATGGGCGAGCATCACTGTGTATCCGTGCCGTGTAAGAGCTCCCCTGGCCATCAGGCACTTGAAAGGTCCTTCGACGACGAGTTACAATAGTGGTGTGTTAGATACGTCAGATTACGGTGTCTACTAGTGTGCAATACGTATCCGGCTACGGCACGGAACGAACGGGAACTGTGGTGCAGACAAACAAGAGTTAAGCCTATTAGTCATTAACTCTAAGGACGGGGCCATGGGGCGGTACACAAAGGATACGGATGAGCGAGTATGCAGGCCCAATACTCAATAGCTCGATCCGATCCAAGCACATGAGTTGACTGCGGCGTCAGGTTAACCAATGTGCTAGATTCTATTTGGCCAGTAGAATCTTGTGTCTTATGCGATTTGATACCAAGACACCAGAACGAAAGTTAGTTGAAGAGTTATTAAACTCTTATGAAGTATGGTTGTGCAATCACAACTTATGACTTTAACCTATAAAGTGGATATGGACTTGCAATTATAACATGGAATCTCTACACACCCCATGAGCTCGATCCAATCCACGCACACGAGTTGCCTGAGTAGCGACAGGTATACCGATGTGCAATACGTATCCGGCCACGGCACGGAACGAACGGGAACTGTGGTGCAGACATACAAAGAGTTAAGCCTACTAGTCATTAACTCTAAGGACGGGGCCATGGGGCGGTACGCAAAGGATACGGATGAGCGAGTATGCAGGCCCAATACTCAATAGCTCGATCCGATCCAAGCACATGAGTTGACTGCGGCGCCAGGTTAACCAATGTGCTAGATTCTATTTGGCCAGTAGAATCTTGTGTCTTACGCGATTTGATACCAAGACACCAGAACGAAAGTTAGTTGAAGAGTTATTAAACTCTTATGAAGTATGGTTGTGCAATCACAACTTATGACTTTAACCTATAAAGTGGATATGGACTTGCAATTATAACATGGAATCTCTACACACCCCATGAGCTCGATCCAATCCACGCACACGAGTTGCCTGAGTAGCGACAGGTATACCGATGTGCAATACGTATCCGGCCACGGCACGGAACGAACGGGAACTGTGGTGCAGACATACAAAGAGTTAAGCCTACTAGTCATTAACTCTAAGGACGGGGCCATGGGGCGGTACGCAAAGGATACGGATGAGCGAGTATGCAGGCCCAATACTCAATAGCTCGATCCGATCCAAGCACATGAGTTGACTGCGGCGCCAGGTTAACCGATGTGCTAAGAGAGTTGTTCCTGGGCCTTCAAAGTGACTTCAAAACTATCTTAGCGAATGGTGGCCATGGGCGTAGACATGAGCCACAAGTCACAAGGCCTGGGACTATTGGGTAATAAAGACAACTTAGTCAGAAAGTTAGTCTTTGGACGTACCACCGGGATTGTGTTACATTGGGAACCTTACTATAAAACCCTAGGCAGGGGATCACTCGGCTCATGGATCGATGAAGACCGCAGCTAAATGCGCGTCACAATGTGAACTGCAGGACACATGAACACCGATAAGTTGAACGCATATTGCGCGTCGGACGATTAAACCCGGCCGATGCACACATTCTTGAGTGCCTATCAATTCCTTGATATACAACAAACCAAACTTCAGGGTGGAGCGTGCCACAATAGAACACTATGGCGAGCAGCCCGTCTAGTGTCGTGGGGGAAACACGCTTCCACACTG
>NW_026045179.1:30000-45000 GCF_943734845.2 Anopheles funestus
GGAAACCTTCCTAGGCTAGGTGCACGCAAGTGAGTATGGATCGATCAGTAGAAAGATGGGAAGCCCAAGGAAACCTTCCTAGGCTAGGTGCACGCAAGTGAGTATGGATCGATCAGTAGAAAGATGGGAAGCCCAAGGAAACCTTCCTAGGCTAGGTGCACGCAAGTGAGTATGGATCGATCAGTAGAAAGATGGGAAGCCCAAGGAAACCTTCCTAGGCTAGGTGCACGCAAGTGAGTATGGATCGATCAGTAGAAAGATGGGAAGCCATAGGAAACCTTCCTAGGCTAGGTGCACGCAAGTGAGTATGGATCGATCAGTAGAAAGATGGGAAGCCATAGGAAACCTTCCTAGGCTAGGTGCACGCAAGTGAGTATGGATCGATCAGTAGAAAGATGGGAAGCCCAAGGAAACCTTCCTAGGCTAGGTGCACGCAAGTGAGTATGGATCGATCAGTAGAAAGATGGGAAGCCATAGGAAACCTTCCTAGGCTAGGTGCACGCAAGTGAGTATGGATCGATCAGTAGAAAGATGGGAAGCCATAGGAAACCTTCCTAGGCTAGGTGCACGCAAGTGAGTATGGATCGATCAGTAGAAAGATGGGAAGCCCAAGGAAACCTTCCTAGGCTAGGTGCACGCAAGTGAGTATGGATCGATCAGTAGAAAGATGGGAAGCCCAAGGAAACCTTCCTAGGCTAGGTGCACGCAAGTGAGTATGGATCGATCAGTAGAAAGATGGGAAGCCCAAGGAAACCTTCCTAGGCTAGGTGCACGCAAGTGAGTATGGATCGATCAGTAGAAAGATGGGAAGCCATAGGAAACCTTCCTAGGCTAGGTGCACGCAAGTGAGTATGGATCGATCAGTAGAAAGATGGGAAGCCATAGGAAACCTTCCTAGGCTAGGTGCACGCAAGTGAGTATGGATCGATCAGTAGAAAGATGGGAAGCCCAAGGAAACCTTCCTAGGCTAGGTGCACGCAAGTGAGTATGGATCGATCAGTAGAAAGATGGGAAGCCATAGGAAACCTTCCTAGGCTAGGTGCACGCAAGTGAGTATGGATCGATCAGTAGAAAGATGGGAAGCCATAGGAAACCTTCCTAGGCTAGGTGCACGCAAGTGAGTATGGATCGATCAGTAGAAAGATGGGAAGCCCAAGGAAACCTTCCTAGGCTAGGTGCACGCAAGTGAGTATGGATCGATCAGTAGAAAGATGGGAAGCCCAAGGAAACCTTCCTAGGCTAGGTGCACGCAAGTGAGTATGGATCGATCAGTAGAAAGATGGGAAGCCATAGGAAACCTTCCTAGGCTAGGTGCACGCAAGTGAGTATGGATCGATCAGTAGAAAGATGGGAAGCCATAGGAAACCTTCCTAGGCTAGGTGCACGCAAGTGAGTATGGATCGATCAGTAGAAAGATGGGAAGCCATAGGAAACCTTCCTAGGCTAGGTGCACGCAAGTGAGTATGGATCGATCAGTAGAAAGATGGGAAGCCCAAGGAAACCTTCCTAGGCTAGGTGCACGCAAGTGAGTATGGATCGATCAGTAGAAAGATGGGAAGCCCAAGGAAACCTTCCTAGGCTAGGTGCACGCAAGTGAGTATGGATCGATCAGTAGAAAGATGGGAAGCCATAGGAAACCTTCCTAGGCTAGGTGCACGCAAGTGAGTATGGATCGATCAGTAGAAAGATGGGAAGCCATAGGAAACCTTCCTAGGCTAGGTGCACGCAAGTGAGTATGGATCGATCAGTAGAAAGATGGGAAGCCATAGGAAACCTTCCTAGGCTAGGTGCACGCAAGTGAGTATGGATCGATCAGTAGAAAGATGGGAAGCCATAGGAAACCTTCCTAGGCTAGGTGCACGCAAGTGAGTATGGATCGATCAGTAGAAAGATGGGAAGCCATAGGAAACCTTCCTAGGCTAGGTGCACGCAAGTGAGTATGGATCGATCAGTAGAAAGATGGGAAGCCATAGGAAACCTTCCTAGGCTAGGTGCACGCAAGTGAGTATGGATCGATCAGTAGAAAGATGGGAAGCCCAAGGAAACCTTCCTAGGCTAGGTGCACGCAAGTGAGTATGGATCGATCAGTAGAAAGATGGGAAGCCCAAGGAAACCTTCCTAGGCTAGGTGCACGCAAGTGAGTATGGATCGATCAGTAGAAAGATGGGAAGCCCAAGGAAACCTTCCTAGGCTAGGTGCACGCAAGTGAGTATGGATCGATCAGTAGAAAGATGGGAAGCCATAGGAAACCTTCCTAGGCTAGGTGCACGCAAGTGAGTATGGATCGATCAGTAGAAAGATGGGAAGCCATAGGAAACCTTCCTAGGCTAGGTGCACGCAAGTGAGTATGGATCGATCAGTAGAAAGATGGGAAGCCATAGGAAACCTTCCTAGGCTAGGTGCACGCAAGTGAGTATGGATCGATCAGTAGAAAGATGGGAAGCCATAGGAAACCTTCCTAGGCTAGGTGCACGCAAGTGAGTATGGATCGATCAGTAGAAAGTGGGAAGCCCATTACCAAATGCCCTAGTGAAGACCGTAAACGAATATCATGAACCGATAAGGAGCACCAAATGCCCTAGTGAAGACCGTAAACGAATATCATGAACCGATAAGGAGCACCAAATGCCCTAGTGAAGACCGTAAACGAATATCATGAACCGAGAAGTAGCAACGAATGCCTGAAAAAGTACCAAGTCCTCGGTATAGAGTAACGAGAGTTAACCGCCGTGATGTATGCAATGTGGGCAGCCATTGCATGGGTTCTGGACTTGGTTCGCGAATAACTTTTTTGCTAGACATCGGACAAAGTTGACGTGGAAGAACGAAATGTAGCATTTGATGCCACCTATCCAAAACTTTTTCAAGATTGAAGATCCGATCGATACAGCCTGAGTTATAGGCAAAAGTTGGTGCAAAAACGAGCATTTTTAATGGTGAAAAATCGGTACTCCTCGAATAGCTCCTGTTGGAAGCATCGGACCACATGGTCGTGGAGGAACATATTGTAGCGCGCGGTGTCAAGTATCGACACCCAAAACCGCATGTCCGATGGACGGAAAATGACCAAGTTATAGTGAAAACTTGGTTGCACCAAATTCCCGAAGAAGTGCAACGAGAAGGTGAATGCGATGGTTGTTCGTCGAATAGCTCCGGCCACAGACATGGTAGCGATTAGTGGTGCATGGAAGAAATCTAGCCACAAGTGCCATCTACCCATGGCCAGAAGAAAGTGTGGCCATATCTTGGATACCGGCGGAGCTATGGGGCAAATATGGGCCAAAAATGGTGCAAGTTGGACCAAAAATCCGAAAAAGTACCTAGGTAAATGCGATGGTTGTTCGTCGAATAGCTCCGGCCACAGACATGGTAGCGATTAGTGGTGCATGGAAGAAATCTAGCCACAAGTGCCATCTACCCATGGCCAGAAGAAAGTGTGGCCATATCTTGGATACCGGCGGAGCTATGGGGCAAATATGGGCCAAAAATGGTGCAAGTTGGACCAAAAATCCGAAAAAGTACCTAGGTAAATGCGATGGTTGTTCGTCGAATAGCTCCGGCCAGAGACATGGTAGCGATTAGTGGTGCATGGAAGAAATCTAGCCACAAGTGCCATCTACCCATGGCCAGAACAAAGTGTGGCCATATCTTGGATACCGGCGGAGCTATGGGGCAAATACGGGCCAACAATGGTGCCAGGTGGACCAAAAATCCGACCAAGTGCGCGAGGCGCTTTCGTGAATAGCTCCGGCCACAGACATGGTAGCGATTAGTGGTGCATGGAAGAAATCTAGCCACAAGTGCCATCTACCCATGGCCAGAAGAAAGTGTGGCCATATCTTGGATACCGGCGGAGCTATGGGGCAAATATGGGCCAAAAATGGTGCAAGTTGGACCAAAAATCCGACCAAGTGCGCGAGACGCTTTCGTGAATAGCTCCGGCCACAGACATGGTAGCGATTAGTGGTGCATGGAAGAAATCTAGCCACAAGTGCCATCTACCCATGGCCAGAAGAAAGTGTGGCGCTATCTTGGATACCGGCGGAGCTATGGGGCAAATATGGGCCAAAAATGGTGAAGTTGGACCAAAAATCCGACCAAGTGCGCGAGGCGCTTTCGTGAATAGCTCCGGCCACAGACATGGTAGCGGTTAGTGGTGCATGGAAGAAATCTAGCCACAAGTGCCATCTAGCCATGGCCAGAAGAAAGTGTGGCGATATCTTGGATACCGGCGGAGCTATGGGGCAAATACGGGCCAAAAATGGGTAAACTTGTACGGTCCAAAGCCAAGGGTAAATTTTTTTATTCCTCTAATAACTTCTAGCACAGACATTGAATCGGTTGGTAATGTATGGATGAAATGCAGCAAACAGTTGGAACTACCCATAAAATCTTAAAGATTGACGATCCAATGTATAGAACCGGAGTAATGTGCGATACTTGGTGTAAAATCGAGTGAAAAATTAACCATAAACTGTTTTTGGCCCATAACTCGAATACTAGACATCGGAAGGGGGGGTCGTAGAACGATTTTTTGTTGCCCTATCGATTCCCTATCGAACGAGCAAAAGTTGTTTTTTTGACCAAAAAGGACCCCTACTCTAGTAAAATTGGCCTGATTTTACTAGTCCTCGGTACCCGTACAGGCAAAATGAGCAAAATGCTCAAGTATGAATGGTTTTTGGCCCATAACTCGAATACTAGACGTCGCAGGGGGGTGTCTTAGAACAATTTTTGGTAGCCCTTGAAATTATCTATCGATTGACATATACTTGATTTTTGGCCAAAAAGTTCCCTAGACTAGTAAAAATCGCATCATTTTACTAGAGTCGGGTACCCTGGACGAAAAACCGCTATAATTGCGGTTTTTGGCTAATAACTCGAATACTAGACGTCGCAGGGGGGTGTCGTGGAACAATTTTTGGTAGCCCTTGAAATTATCTATCGAATGACATATACTTGATTTTTGGCCAAAAAGTTCCCTAGACTAGTAAAAATCGCATCATTTTACTAGAGTCGGGTACCCTGGACGAAAAACCGCTTAAGTTGCGGTTTTTGGCTAATAACTCGAATACTAGACGTCGCAGGGGGGTGTCGTGGAACAATTTTTGGTAGCCCTTGAAATTATCTATCGAATGACATATACTTGATTTTTGGCCAAAAAGTTCCCTAGACTAGTAAAAATCGCATCATTTTACTAGAGTCGGGTACCCTGGACGAAAAACCGCTTAAGTTGCGGTTTTTGGCTAATAACTCGAATACTAGACGTCGCAGGGGGGTGTCGTGGAACAATTTTTGGTAGCCCTTGAAATTATCTATCGAATGACATATACTTGATTTTTGGCCAAAAAGTTCCCTAGACTAGTAAAAATCGCATCATTTTACTAGAGTCGGGTACCCTGTACGAAAAACCGCTATAGTTGCGGTTTTTGGCCAATAACTCGAATACTAGACGTCGGAGGGGGGTGCCGTAGAACAATTTTTTGTAGCCCTTGAAATTACCTTTCGAATGATATATAGTGGTTTTTTGGTCAAACAGTGACCCCTAGACTAGTAAAAATCGCATCATTTTACTAGAGTCGGGTACCCTGGACGAAAAACCGCTATAGTTGCGGTTTTTGGCTAATAACTCGAATACTAGACGTCGCAGGGGGGTGTCGTGGAACAATTTTTGGTAGCCCTTGAAATTATCTATCGAATGACATATACTTGATTTTTGGCCAAAAAGTTCCCTAGACTAGTAAAAATCGCATCATTTTACTAGAGTCGGGTACCCTGGACGAAAAACCGCTTAAGTTGCGGTTTTTGGCTAATAACTCGAATACTAGACGTCGCAGGGGGGTGTCGTGGAACAATTTTTGGTAGCCCTTGAAATTATCTATCGAATGACATATACTTGATTTTTTGACCAAAAAGTTCCTAGACTAGTAAAAATCGCATCATTTTACTAGAGTCGGGTACCCTGTACGAAAAACCGCTATAGTTGCGGTTTTTGGTCAATAACTCGAATACTAGACGTCGGAGGGGGGTGCCGTAGAACAATTTTTTGTAGCCCTTGAAATTACCTTTCGAATGATATATAGTGGTTTTTTGGTCAAACAGTGACCCCGAGACTAGTAACCCTCCATACACAAAACCGCCTAAAAAGTTTTGGTTTTGCAAAATTTTGAAAAGTGCGTCAAAAAAATTTTTTCAAAAAGTACCAAATCGTGATCAGAACTCACTATAGACCATAAAAAGTGAAATCCGATGGTCATTTGCAACACTTGGTCAATCGAGAAAAATTTCACTTTTTTACTAGAGTCGGGTACCCTGAACGAAAAATCGCTCAAGTGATGGTTTTTGGCCAATAACTCGAATACTAGACGTCGGAGGGGGGTGCCGTAGAACAATTTTTTGTAGCCCTTGAAATTACCTTTCGAATGATATATAGTGGTTTTTCGGTCAAACAGTGACCCCGAGACTAGTAACCCTCCATACACAAAACCGCCTACAAAAACTTTGTTTTGAAAAATTTTGAAAAGTTCAAAAAAATTTTTTTTTCAAAAACTACTAAAACGTGATAAGAACTTACTATAGACCATGAAAAGTGATATCCGATGATAATTTGCAAAAGTTGGTAACTAGTAAAAAATTTCACTTTTTTACTAGAGTCGGTGCAACGAGAAAAAAAAAGTCCGTGATGGAGAAAAATGGCACGTTTTCCACGCCTGTACGCTTTCGTTTTCTATATAGGGGGTAGGTGAGCCAGAAGCATGAATTTGACTGAGTACGTATCTTTATGAATTGGGCCCTTCTAAATCGATTGAGACTACCCCCAGGACGATCGGACGACTGCTTCTGGCTCAAAATGTGGTTTTTAGATTTTGATCGTCAATTATGAGAGAAAAAATCGATTAGAAGTAAAGATACGAAATGCTTGGTCTAAGTTGGGAAACGACTTCGGATATTTGTTGGACGTTGTCGTAGAAGGTCCGAGGACCAAGGAAAAGTGATTTCCAAGTGGATTTATGCACTATTAGTCGATGGTAAGATGTGAAATTAGTAGAACTTACCATACAGTTTGCGAAGTTGAAGCAATCGGTTGGTGAATATGGTACTGTCTGTCCAATTTGGTGGTTCGGAATGAGTGAAACGATGTTGATGATGGATAGACGTTCCGATTGCCCCCGATCGGGGAACATATAGTGGTCTTTAAGGTCCAAGTACCTATGTTTTGGTAAGCAGAACTGAGAGTTAAAGGATGAAAGTCGGCCATTCCTAATATCATCCTATCGGTGGTTCGCGAGTTGTTTGAGGACCGGAGCAGCTCGCGATGAAACGGTCCTAGGGTATTGGTTATCCATCCAAGGAAGAGTAAATGCGATCCTAGATGTGTGTCGTTGGCCGTTCTACCGGTATCGCCTATCGATGAGATATCGACGGGCATGCCTTACTCGAAAGTTGAATTCTAGGATCGATGGTCAAACAGACCTATGAGCGATAAACCAAACTGAACACGTATTGATGTCGGCTTTTCCTATCATTTGATGCCGCAGGTTGTTTAGGGACCGGAGCAACTTGCGGCCGAGACGGTCCCCGGGGGTTTCTTTCTCCAAGGAGTGGAAACTATTAAGCAAGAGTTGTAGCAAGATACGATCCTCTGATGTGTCGTTGGCCGTTCATGCGGTATCGCCTGTCGATGAGATATCGATGGGCATGCCTTACTCTACCGACCTTCTAATTGAGAGTATTAATCAGGGATCGATGGTCAAACAAGACCAATGAGCGATAAACCAAACTGAACACGTATTGATGTCGGCTTTTCCTATCATTTGATGCCGCAGGTTGTTTAGGGACCGGAGCAGCTTGCGGCCGAGACGGTCCCCGGGGGTTTCTTTCTCCAAGGAGAAGAAACGATTAAGCAAAAGTTGTAGCAAGATACGATCCTCTGATGTGTCGTTGGCCGTTCAAGCGGTATCGCCTGTCGATGAGATATCGATGGGCATGCCTTACTCTCCCGACTGGATTACTGAGAGTTTAATCAGGGATCGATGGTCAAACAGACCAATGAGCGATAAACCAAACTGAACACATATTGATGTCGGCTTTTCCTATCATTTGATGCCGCAGGTTGTTTAGGGACCGGAGCAGCTTGCGACCGAGACGGTCCCCGGGGGTTTCTTTCTCTAAGGAGTGGAAACGATTAAGCAAAAGTCGTAGCAATAATCGATCACCTGATGTGTCGTTGGCCGTTCTTGCGGTATCGCCTGTCGATGAGATATCGATGGGCATGCCTTACTCTCCTGACTGTTTAATTGAGAGTTATAATCAGGGATCGATGGTCAAAAAGACCTATGAGCGATAAACCAAACTGAACACGTGTTGATGTCGGCATTTCCTATCATTTGTCGCAGGTTGTTTAGGGACCGGAGCAGCTTGCGACCGAGACGGTCCCTTCCCGAAAGATGGTGAACCGAGTCGTCTGGCGTAAAAACCGGACGACTCGAAAGGGCTTGACCCTTTCAAGTGAGCGATAATCACATTCTACGCTCAGTTCGACAGCTACAAGGCAATCACTCGCTATGTTCAGAGCTAATACATGCAACATGCCGGCATTGTTTCCACCGACGCATGGATTCAAGACTGGTGCACTTATTAGTTAAACCGTTCGCCTCCGGGTGTTTCGAGTTCAAGTCTGGATGAGGATTGATCTTGCTGGTAATAGCTTGAGCCCCTGAATAAGGGGTCGAAGCGTACATCTTGAGACCATGTACAACATATTACCAAATCGGCACCATGGGTTCGGGTGCAAGTGATGTAACCGTGAAAGATGTTGAGCAGCCCAACATCGGTTTACACACGCATAATAGGAAGGCAGCGCTGTCGACTGGTCAGTCGTGTAAGAAGTGTGCATTATCGATCACAAATATATTGGTGATCTGTAGGTTGCGCATACACCATGCCCGGTGTAAAGTGCCGTGGTCCCCTCCGGGGGGCTGCATCAAACCGTTCGCCACGCGAACTACCCAATGGAACGAACTCTATGCATTTAATAAGAAGAAGAGATGATAATGAAACACGGTCGATTTAAGAGTTGAAAACGTTGAAATACCTATAAGCAAGTCTTAAGTTGGTGGTGACCGTTACGCCCCAACAAATTGGTGCCTTACCCTACACCAAAGAGCCATTCAACATGGTTCAAGTGAGCGATAATCACGCTCTACGCTCAGTATGACAGCTGCAAGGCAATCACTCGCTAAGTTCAGAGCTAATACATGCAACACGCCGGCATTGTTTCCACCGACGCATGGATTCAAGACTGGTGCACTTATTAGTTAAACCGTTCGCCTGCGGGTGTTTCGAGTTCAAGTCTGGATGAGGATTGTTCTTGCTGGTAATAGCTTGAGCCCCTGAATAAGGGGCCGAAGCGTACATCTTGAGAGTAAATGTACAACATATTACCAAATCGGCACCGTGGGTTCTGGTGCAAGTGATGTAACCATGAAAGATGTTGAGCAGCCCAACATCGGTTTACACACGCATAAGGGGTTTATTGTTATCTGTAGGTTGCGCATACACCATACCCGGTGTAAAGTGCCGTGGTCCCCCAGGGGGCTGCATCAAAACGTTCGCCATGCGAACTACCCAATGGAACGAACTCGATGTATTGAAAGAGATGAACAATTAATAGCGAGAATAGGGGCCCGGAAGCAATTCCGCGGCCCTACGGTCGATTCAAGAGTTGAAACGTTGTACAATCGTGGATAGCACCTAGTGCTAATATGGTGAGAGATAATGTGTGAGGAAATTTAGTTTCCTAAAGTTTAGTTAGTGGTTTCCGTTGTGCCCTAACAAACTTAAAGTTGGTGGTGACCGTTACACCCCAACAAATTGGTGCCTTACCCAACACCAAAGAGCCATTCCATATGGTTCTAGAGAGAGAGAGTTGTGTGGAAATTTATTTCCCACTAAGCGAGTGTGTGTCTGTAGTGGAACGAATTCTGGTTGATCCTACCAGTAATATACGCTTGTCTCAAAGGTTAAGCCATGCATGTCTAAGTACAAACATAAATGAATGTGAAACCGCATAAGGCTCAGTATAACAGCTATAATTCACAAGATCATCCTACCACTAGTTACTTGGATAACTGTGGAAAATCCAGAGCTAATACATGCAACATGCCGGGACTGTTGCCCTCGCGGGTAGCTGAACTGGTGCACTTATTAGTTAAACCAATCGCCTCCGGGCGGCTTGAGTTGAAGTCTGGATAAGGACGCAGATCGTATGGTCGCTTGTCGACTGACGACAGATCTTTCAAATGTCTGCCCTATCAACTATTGATGGTAGTGTAGAGGACTACCATGGTTGCGACGGGTAACGGGGAATCAGGGTTCGATTCCGGAGAGGGAGCCTGAGAAATGGCTACCACATCCAAGGAAGGCAGCAGGCGCGTAAATTACCCAATCCCAGTACGGGGAGGTAGTGACGAGAAATAACAATATGGACCTCTCTAACGATGGTCCATAATTGGAATGAGTTGAGTATAAATCCTTCAACAAGGATCAAGTGGAGGGCAAGTCTGGTGCCAGCAGCCGCGGTAATTCCAGCTCCACTAGCGTATATTAAAGTTGTTGCGGTTAAAACGTTCGAAGTTGATTGCCCGTCCAGACACGTGACCGCCACGGGCGCCCGGTTACACGCCGGGGCCGTTCGTGCGCGCGCTCACGGCTGCGACTCACAATGGTGTACTTGGGCGTTACTCTGTGAACGAGTACCGTGCTACCGGTTAACTCCGGCACGGGCTCCTCATGGTGCTCAAGATACTCACATTTACCTTGAACAAATTAGAGTGCTCAAAGCAGGCTAAGACAAAGCGTCCGGCCCCCCCGTGGGGTTGGCGTTGGCCGAGAATAATCTTGCATGGAATAATGGAATATGACCTCGGTTTATACGATTTCGTTGGTTTGTCAGAAACCTAGAGGTAATGATTAACAGAAGTAGTTGGGGGCATTGGTATTACGGCGCGAGAGGTGAAATTCGTAGACCGTCGTAGGACCAACTGAAGCGAAAGCGTTTGCCATGGATGCTTTCTTTAATCAAGAACGAAAGTTAGAGGATCGAAGGCGATTAGATACCGCCCTAGTTCTAACCGTAAACGATGCCAATTAGCAATTGGGAGACGCTACCCCTATTCGGTGCTCTCAGTCGCTTCCGGGAAACCAAAATCGGGTTCCGGGGGAAGTATGGTTGCAAAGTTGAAACTTAAAGGAATTGACGGAAGGGCACCACAAGAAGTGGAGCTTGCGGCTTAATTTGACTCAACACGGGAAAATTTACCAGGTCCAAACTTATCGAGGTAAGACAGATTGATAGCTCTTTCTCAAATTTAAGGGTAGTGGTGCATGGCCGTTCTTAGTTCGTGGAATGATTTGTCTGGTTAATTCCGATAACGAACGTGACTCAAACATGCTAACTAGAACGCTGTCAGCAGTGCGCCTCCGGGCGCACCTGACGTTACAGCCGGGCGGCGCCTTCACGGGCGGTCGTCGGCTACGTTTGCCCTGCTTAGCGGGACAACTTGTGTTTAGCAAGCTGAGAATGAGCGATAACAGGTCCGTGATGCCCTTAGATGTTCTGGGCTGCACGCGTGCTACAATGTGGGTCGCAGCGTGTTCTCGCCAATAGGCGCCCCCATTCCGAGAGGAACGGGAAATCACTAAAATGCCCATCTAGTCGGGATTGGGGACTGCAACGGTCCCCATGAACCTGGAATTTCTAGTAAGCACTAGTCATTAGCTAGTGCTGATTACGTCCCTGCCCTTTGTACACACCGCCCGTCGCTACTACCGATGGATTATTTAGTGAGGTTTCTGGAGGCTTACCTTCCGCGGTTCCTTCGTGAGCTGCAGCTGGCATGGCTGAAGTTGACCGAACTTGATGATTTAGAGGAAGTAAAAGTCGTAACAAGGTTTCCGTAGGTGAACCTGCGGAAGGATCATTACTGATGATCGTCCGCGAGTGACCAACCATGGGCTGCCTTCGGTGTAGCTCGGTCGCTCGCTTGCTATGTGTCAGAATTTGTTGAAAGCCAACTCGTTCGTTGTACACTTTGATGGGTGACCATCACTGTGTCTCCGTGCCGAGCTAGATCTCCCCTAGCCGTAAGGCACTTGAACGCCCCTTCGACGACGAGTTGCATGTGTGTGGTATGTGTCAGAATCTGGTGAAGCTTTCTGCATGTGATGTGCCTTGTGTGGATCCGTGGCCATTGCATTGTGTCTGGTGCTTAGATACCCAGACACTTAGAACGCTTGCGCGGAAAGCAAACTCGATCGTTGTACACTTTGATGGGTGACCATCACTGTGTCTCCGTGCCGTGCTAGATCCCCCCTAGCCGTAAGGCACTTTGAACGCCCCTTCGACGACGAGTTGCATGTGTGTGGTATGTGTCAGAATCTGGTAAAGCTTTCTGCATGTGATGTGCCTTGTGTGGATCCATGGCCATTGCATTGTGTCTGGTGTGTAGGTACCCAGACACTTAAGCAAACTCGATCGTTGTACACTTTGATGGGCGAGCATCACTGTGTATCCGTGCCGTGTAAGAGCTCCCCTGGCCATCAGGCACTTGAAAGGTCCTTCGACGACGAGTTACAATAATGGTGTGTTAGATACGTCAGATTACGGTGTCTACTAGTGTGCAATACGTATCCGGCTACGGCACGGAACGAACGGGAACTGTGGTGCAGACAAACAAGAGTTAAGCCTATTAGTCATTAACTCTAAGGACGGGGCCATGGGGCGGTACACAAAGGATACGGATGAGCGAGTATGCAGGCCCAATACTCAATAGCTCGATCCGATCCAAGCACATGAGTTGACTGCGGCGCCAGGTTAACCAATGTGCTAGATTCTATTTGGCCAGTAGAATCTTGTGTCTTAAGCGATTTGATACCAAGACACCAGAACGAAAGTTAGTTGAAGAGTTATTAAACTCTTATGAAGTATGGTTGTGCAATCACAACTTATGACTTTAACCTATAAAGTGGATATGGACTTGCAATTATAACATGGAATCTCTACACACCCCATGAGCTCGATCCAATCCACGCACACGAGTTGCCTGAGTAGCGACAGGTATACCGATGTGCAATACGTATCCGGCCACGGCACGGAACGAACGGGAACTGTGGTGCAGACATACAAAGAGTTAAGCCTACTAGTCATTAACTCTAAGGACGGGGCCATGGGGCGGTACGCAAAGGATACGGATGAGCGAGTATGCAGGCCCAATACTCAATAGCTCGATCCGATCCAAGCACATGAGTTGACTGCGGCGCCAGGTTAACCAATGTGCTAGATTCTATTTGGCCAGTAGAATCTTGTGTCTTACGCGATTTGATACCAAGACACCAGAACGAAAGTTAGTTGAAGAGTGATTAAACTCTTATGAAGAATGGTTGTGCAATCACAACTTATGACTTTAACCTATAAAGTGGATATGGACTATCAATTATAACATGGGGCACACACCATGTTCTCGATCCAATCCACGCACACGAGTTGCCTGAGTAGCGACAGGTATACCGATGTGCAATACGTATCCGGCCATAGGCACGGAACGAACAGGAACTGTGGTGCAGACATACAAGGGCCATGGGGCGGTACGCAAAGGATACGGATGAGCGAGTATGCAGGCCCAATACTCAATAGCTCGATCCGATCCAAGCACATGAGTTGACTGCGGCGTCAGGTTAACCGATGTGCAATACGTATCCGGCCATAGGCACGGAACGAACAGGAACTGTGGTGCAGACATACAAGGGCCATGGGGCGGTACGCAAAGGATACGGATGAGCGAGTATGCAGGCCCAATACTCAATAGCTCGATCCGATCCAAGCACATGAGTTGACTGCGGCGCCAGGTTAACCGATGTGCTAAGAGAGTTGTTCCTGGGCCTTCAAAGTGACTTCAAAACTATCTTAGCGAATGGTGGCCATGGGCGTAGACATGAGCCACAAGTCACAAGGCCTGGGACTATTGGGTAATAAAGACAACTTAGTCAGAAAGTTAGTCTTTGGACGTACCACCGGGATTGTGTTACATTGGGAACCTTACTATAAAACCCTAGGCAGGGGATCACTCGGCTCATGGATCGATGAAGACCGCAGCTAAATGCGCGTCACAATGTGAACTGCAGGACACATGAACACCGATAAGTTGAACGCATATTGCGCGTCGGACGATTAAACCCGGCCGATGCACACATTCTTGAGTGCCTATCAATTCCTTGATATACAACAAACCAAACTTCAGGGTGGAGCGTGCCACAATAGAACACTATGGCGAGCAGCCCGTCTAGTGTCGTGGGGGAAACACGCTTCCACACTGTGCATAATGGCGTGCTCGGGACCTTTGTTGGGACCGCAGGGCGCTGAAAGTAAAGGGGTGAACCGCATAAATCGCACGCACGTAAACGCGCACACACACAAATAGAGTGAGACGTATCGTAGGATACCGCTAAGAGTACGTTGTGAAACATGGGGAAATTCAATCGAAAACCTCTTTGATGTCCAAGATTTCGTTGACCGTATCCGTCGTAATACTGGATCAACGTGCTTGGGGGAAAACGTCAAAGGGTTTTATAATAGTGGTGCATGATTAACCCATCGATGCCCGAGGGGAACATGTTGTCCAATACAATAGTGGTGCAGTTGGCTCGACATGCTCGGGGGGAGACATCGTGGGTCCAAGTCGACCAAGTCGAACGGGAGTTGTTGTTGAGAGATCGAATCAAAACGATGCCGAGCGGAACTCGTTGTCCTTATTGGAGTGATATTCGGACAACGTGCTCGGGGGGGCCATCGTTGATTCAAAAATGACCGTAAATTGCCCAATCCGTGTGTGTGTGTGTGTGAAGTGTTGTTGCGTATATATCGGTTCGCTATGCCCCGGGTTCGAAACGAATGGAATGTGACTGATTTTGTTGTAGGCCTCAAGTGATGTGAGACAACCCCCA
>NW_026045179.1:50000-60000 GCF_943734845.2 Anopheles funestus
CTAAGTTGGCCAAAAGTACCGATAGAGTACCCACAAATAGCACCGAATGGGCCTAAGTTGGCCAAAAGTACCGATAGAGTACCCACAAGAAGCACTGAGTTGGCCTAAGTTGGCCAAAAGTACCGATAGAGTACCCACAAATAGCACCCAGTTGGCCTAAGTTGGCCAAAAGTACCGATAGAGCACCCACAAGTAGCACCCAATTGGCCTATGTTGGCCAAAAGTACCGATAGAGTACCCACAAATAGCACCGAATGGGCCTAAGATGGCCAAAAGTACCGATAGAGTACCCACAAAGAGCACCCAATTGGCCTAAGTTGGCCAAAAGTACCGATAGAGTACCCATAAGCAGCACCCAATTGGCCTAAGTTGGCCAAAAGTACCGATAGAGTACCCACAAATAGCACCCAATGGGCCTAACATGGCCAAAAGTACCGATAGAGTACCCACAAGAAGCACTGAGTTGGCCTAAGTTGGCCAAAAGTACCGATAGAGTACCCACAAATAGCACCGAGTGGGCCTAACATGGCCAAAAGTACCGATAGAGTACCCACAAAGAGCACCCAATTGGCCTAAGTTGGCCAAAAGTACCGCCAAGTAGCACCATAGAGGCCCGAGTAGAGCGAAATGTGGGCCAAATTGAACATTTGAAAATTTTTACAAGTCCAGAAAATTTTCTAAGTCCAGAAAATTTTCTAAGTCCAAAGAGTTGGACAAATTTCCTTAGGCCCAAAGGTTGCACTGAATGTTCCTAAGTTGGCCATCAGTACCCATGAAGTATCGCGAAGGTTCACCCGAAAGACACAATATGCCCTAAAGTACCCACAGAGTACCCACAAGTTGCACCCAATTGGCCTAAGTTGGCCAAAAGTACCGACAAGTAGCACCATAGAGGCCCGAGTAGAGCGAAATGTGGGCCAAATTGAACATTTGAAAATTTTTACAAGTCCAGAAAATTTTCTAAGTCCAGAAAATTTTCTAAGTCCAAAGAGTTGGACAAATTTCCTTAGGCCCAAAGGTTGCACTGAATGTTCCTAAGTTGGCCATCAGTACCCATGAAGTATCGCGAAGGTTCACCCGAAAGACACAATATGCCCTAAAGTACCCACAGAGTACCCACAAGTTGCACCCAATTGGCCTAAGTTGGCCAAAAGTACCGACAAGTAGCACCATAGAGGCCCGAGTAGAGCGAAATGTGGGCCAAAGTACCGAGTAGTTGCAACAAATGCCCAAATGGATACCAAAATGTGGTACCAAGCACCTAACTGTTGCAACAAATGCTAGCTTTCTGAGCAAAAGCTGTGGACCAATTTCGTAGAAGAACCGCCTAGGCGAAAAGGCAAAAATCGCCGAAGCTGGCCCGCTCGCAGAGCTCGCGGGCCAGGAGATACTCATAGGGCGATTTACTAGAGTGGGGAACTTGAGAATTTTTGTGTCCGAGACTTTGGGCAACTTCGCGGCCGCCCCCTTAAAGTAAAAGATTTTCTCTGGGTGCCTAAAATTCGCAATTCCCGCAAAGTCGGGAAGACGTTAAAGTTTTTGCCCAAAAAATGGCCATCGATTTAAGGTGATTTTCCAATAAGAAAATTTTTCCTAAGATGAATTTTTTCGAATATTTCCTAAACTAAGCGTCGGAGCACATGGCCGTGGAGGAACTTTTGGTAGCTTTTGGCAAGGGCTATCGGATGAAATAATGCGAAAGGCCATCGGAGCGATATTGGATAAATGCGGGCCCATAAACGTACCTAAGAAGTGAAAATTGGTACCTTGCACGCAGGATGCAAGAAATGCTTGAGTGTTAACCATCATCGGTACCAAGTACCTAGGTTATATCGAGTGCGTAGATGGAAGTCGGTACCAAAGGGAAACCTTCCTAGGCTAGGTGCACGCAAGTGAGTATGGATCGATCAGTAGAAAGATGGGAAGCCCAAGGAAACCTTCCTAGGCTAGGTGCACGCAAGTGAGTATGGATCGATCAGTAGAAAGATGGGAAGCCCAAGGAAACCTTCCTAGGCTAGGTGCACGCAAGTGAGTATGGATCGATCAGTAGAAAGATGGGAAGCCCAAGGAAACCTTCCTAGGCTAGGTGCACGCAAGTGAGTATGGATCGATCAGTAGAAAGATGGGAAGCCCAAGGAAACCTTCCTAGGCTAGGTGCACGCAAGTGAGTATGGATCGATCAGTAGAAAGATGGGAAGCCCAAGGAAACCTTCCTAGGCTAGGTGCACGCAAGTGAGTATGGATCGATCAGTAGAAAGATGGGAAGCCCAAGGAAACCTTCCTAGGCTAGGTGCACGCAAGTGAGTATGGATCGATCAGTAGAAAGATGGGAAGCCCAAGGAAACCTTCCTAGGCTAGGTGCACGCAAGTGAGTATGGATCGATCAGTAGAAAGATGGGAAGCCATAGGAAACCTTCCTAGGCTAGGTGCACGCAAGTGAGTATGGATCGATCAGTAGAAAGATGGGAAGCCCAAGGAAACCTTCCTAGGCTAGGTGCACGCAAGTGAGTATGGATCGATCAGTAGAAAGATGGGAAGCCCAAGGAAACCTTCCTAGGCTAGGTGCACGCAAGTGAGTATGGATCGATCAGTAGAAAGATGGGAAGCCCAAGGAAACCTTCCTAGGCTAGGTGCACGCAAGTGAGTATGGATCGATCAGTAGAAAGATGGGAAGCCATAGGAAACCTTCCTAGGCTAGGTGCACGCAAGTGAGTATGGATCGATCAGTAGAAAGATGGGAAGCCATAGGAAACCTTCCTAGGCTAGGTGCACGCAAGTGAGTATGGATCGATCAGTAGAAAGATGGGAAGCCATAGGAAACCTTCCTAGGCTAGGTGCACGCAAGTGAGTATGGATCGATCAGTAGAAAGATGGGAAGCCCAAGGAAACCTTCCTAGGCTAGGTGCACGCAAGTGAGTATGGATCGATCAGTAGAAAGATGGGAAGCCCAAGGAAACCTTCCTAGGCTAGGTGCACGCAAGTGAGTATGGATCGATCAGTAGAAAGATGGGAAGCCATAGGAAACCTTCCTAGGCTAGGTGCACGCAAGTGAGTATGGATCGATCAGTAGAAAGATGGGAAGCCATAGGAAACCTTCCTAGGCTAGGTGCACGCAAGTGAGTATGGATCGATCAGTAGAAAGATGGGAAGCCATAGGAAACCTTCCTAGGCTAGGTGCACGCAAGTGAGTATGGATCGATCAGTAGAAAGATGGGAAGCCCAAGGAAACCTTCCTAGGCTAGGTGCACGCAAGTGAGTATGGATCGATCAGTAGAAAGATGGGAAGCCCAAGGAAACCTTCCTAGGCTAGGTGCACGCAAGTGAGTATGGATCGATCAGTAGAAAGATGGGAAGCCATAGGAAACCTTCCTAGGCTAGGTGCACGCAAGTGAGTATGGATCGATCAGTAGAAAGATGGGAAGCCATAGGAAACCTTCCTAGGCTAGGTGCACGCAAGTGAGTATGGATCGATCAGTAGAAAGATGGGAAGCCATAGGAAACCTTCCTAGGCTAGGTGCACGCAAGTGAGTATGGATCGATCAGTAGAAAGATGGGAAGCCATAGGAAACCTTCCTAGGCTAGGTGCACGCAAGTGAGTATGGATCGATCAGTAGAAAGATGGGAAGCCATAGGAAACCTTCCTAGGCTAGGTGCACGCAAGTGAGTATGGATCGATCAGTAGAAAGATGGGAAGCCATAGGAAACCTTCCTAGGCTAGGTGCACGCAAGTGAGTATGGATCGATCAGTAGAAAGATGGGAAGCCCAAGGAAACCTTCCTAGGCTAGGTGCACGCAAGTGAGTATGGATCGATCAGTAGAAAGATGGGAAGCCCAAGGAAACCTTCCTAGGCTAGGTGCACGCAAGTGAGTATGGATCGATCAGTAGAAAGATGGGAAGCCCAAGGAAACCTTCCTAGGCTAGGTGCACGCAAGTGAGTATGGATCGATCAGTAGAAAGATGGGAAGCCATAGGAAACCTTCCTAGGCTAGGTGCACGCAAGTGAGTATGGATCGATCAGTAGAAAGATGGGAAGCCATAGGAAACCTTCCTAGGCTAGGTGCACGCAAGTGAGTATGGATCGATCAGTAGAAAGATGGGAAGCCATAGGAAACCTTCCTAGGCTAGGTGCACGCAAGTGAGTATGGATCGATCAGTAGAAAGATGGGAAGCCATAGGAAACCTTCCTAGGCTAGGTGCACGCAAGTGAGTATGGATCGATCAGTAGAAAGATGGGAAGCCCAAGGAAACCTTCCTAGGCTAGGTGCACGCAAGTGAGTATGGATCGATCAGTAGAAAGATGGGAAGCCCAAGGAAACCTTCCTAGGCTAGGTGCACGCAAGTGAGTATGGATCGATCAGTAGAAAGATGGGAAGCCATAGGAAACCTTCCTAGGCTAGGTGCACGCAAGTGAGTATGGATCGATCAGTAGAAAGATGGGAAGCCATAGGAAACCTTCCTAGGCTAGGTGCACGCAAGTGAGTATGGATCGATCAGTAGAAAGATGGGAAGCCATAGGAAACCTTCCTAGGCTAGGTGCACGCAAGTGAGTATGGATCGATCAGTAGAAAGATGGGAAGCCCTAGGAAACCTTCCTAGGCTAGGTGCACGCAAGTGAGTATGGATCGATCAGTAGAAAGATGGGAAGCCCAAGGAAACCTTCCTAGGCTAGGTGCACGCAAGTGAGTATGGATCGATCAGTAGAAAGTGGGAAGCCCATTACCAGATGCCCTAGTGAAGACCGTAAACGAATATCATGAACCGATAAGGAGCACCAAATGCCCTAGTGAAGACCGTAAACGAATATCATGAACCGATAAGGAGCACCAAATGCCCTAGTGAAGACCGTAAACGAATATCATGAACCGATAAGGAGCACCAAATGCCCTAGTGAAGACCGTAAACGAATATCATGAACCAAGAAGTAGCAACGAATGCCTGAAAAAGTACCAAGTCCACGGTATAGAGTAACGAGAGTTAACCGCCGTGATGTATGCAATGAGGGCAGCCATTGCATGGGTTCTGGACTTGGTTCGCGAATAACTTTTTTGCTAGACATCGGACAAAGTTGACGTGTAAGAACGAAATGTAGCATTTGATGCCACCTATCCAAAACTTTTTCAAGATTGAAGATCCGATCGATACAGCCTGAGTTATAGGCAAAAGTTGGTGCAAAAACGAGCATTTTTAATGGTGAAAAATCGGTACTCCTCGAATAGCTCCTGTTGGCAGCATCGGACCACATGGTCGTGGAGGAACATATTGTAGCGTGCGGTGTCAAGTATCGACACCCAAAACCGCATGTCCGATGGACGGAAAATGACCAAGTTATAGTGAAAACTTGGTTGCACCAAATTCCCGAAGAAGTGCAACGAGAAGGTGAATGCGATGGTTGTTCGTCGAATAGCTCCGGCCACAGACATGGTAGCGATTAGTGGTGCATGGAAGAAATCTAGCCACAAGTGCCATCTACCCATGGCCAGAAGAAAGTGTGGCCATATCTTGGATACCGGCGGAGCTATGGGGCAAATATGGGCCAAAAATGGTGCAAGTTGGACCAAAAATCCGAAAAAGTACCTAGGTAAATGCGATGGTTGTTCGTCGAATAGCTCCGGCCACAGACATGGTAGCGATTAGTGGTGCATGGAAGAAATCTAGCCACAAGTGCCATCTAGCCATGGCCAGAAGAAAGTGTGGCCATATCTTGGATACCGGCGGAGCTATGGGGCAAATATGGGCCAAAAATGGTGCAAGTTGGACCAAAAATCCGAAAAAGTACCTAGGTAAATGCGATGGTTGTTCGTCGAATAGCTCCGGCCACAGACATGGTAGCGATTAGTGGTGCATGGAAGAAATCTAGCCACAAGTGCCATCTACCCATGGCCAGAAGAAAGTGTGGCCATATCTTGGATACCGGCGGAGCTATGGGGCAAATATGGGCCAAAAATGGTGCAAGTTGGACCAAAAATCCGAAAAAGTACCTAGGTAAATGCGATGGTTGTTCGTCGAATAGCTCCGGCCACAGACATGGTAGCGATTAGTGGTGCATGGAAGAAATCTAGCCACAAGTGCCATCTACCCATGGCCAGAAGAAAGTGTGGCCATATCTTGGATACCGGCGGAGCTATGGGGCAAATATGGGCCAAAAATGGTGCAAGTTGGACCAAAAATCCGACCAAGTTCGCGAGGCGCTTTCGTGAATAGCTCCGGCCACAGACATGGTAGCGATTAGTGGTGCATGGAAGAAATCTAGCCACAAGTGCCATCTACCCATGGCCAGAAGAAAGTGTGGCCATATCTTGGATACCGGCGGAGCTATGGGGCAAATATGGGCCAAAAATGGGTAAAATTGTACGGTCCAAAGCCAAGGGTAAATTTTTTTATTCCTCTAATAACTTCTAGCACAGACATTGAATCGGTTGGTGATGTATGGATGAAATGTAGCAAACAGTTGGAACTACCCATAAAATCTTAAAGATTGACGATCCAATGTATAGAACCGGAGTAATGTGCGATACTTGGTGAAAAATCGAGTGAAAAATTAGCTATAAACTGTTTTTGGCCCATAACTCGAATACTAGACATCGGAAGGGGGGGTCGTAGAACGATTTTTTGTTGCCCTATCGATTCCCTATCGAACGAGCAAAAGTTGTTTTTTTGACCAAAAAGGACCCCTACTCTAGTAAAATTGGCCTGATTTTACTAGTCCCCGGTACCCGTACAGGCAAAATGAGCAAAATGCTCAAGTATGAATGGTTTTTGGCTAATAACTCGAATACTAGACGTCGCAGGGGGGTGTCGTGGAACAATTTTTGGTAGCCCTTGAAATTATCTATCGAATGACATATACTTGATTTTTGGCCAAAAAGTTCCCTAGACTAGTAAAAATCGCATCATTTTACTAGAGTCGGGTACCCTGGACGAAAAACCGCTTAAGTTGCGGTTTTTGGCTAATAACTCGAATACTAGACGTCGCAGGGGGGTGTCATGGAACAATTTTTGGTAGCCCTTGAAATTATCTATCGAATGACATATACTTGATTTTTGGCCAAAAAGTTCCCTAGACTAGTAAAAATCGCATCATTTTACTAGAGTCGGGTACCCTGGACGAAAAACCGCTTAAGTTGCGGTTTTTGGCTAATAACTCGAATACTAGACGTCGCAGGGGGGTGTCGTGGAACAATTTTTGGTAGCCCTTGAAATTATCTATCGAATGACATATACTTGATTTTTGGCCAAAAAGTTCCCTAGACTAGTAAAAATCGCATCATTTTACTAGAGTCGGGTACCCTGGACGAAAAACCGCTATAGTTGCGGTTTTTGGCTAATAACTCTAATACTAGACGTCGGAGGGGGGTGTCGTGGAACAATTTTTGGTAGCCCTTGAAATTATCTATCGAATGACATATACTTGATTTTTGGCCAAAAAGTTCCCTAGACTAGTAAAAATCGCATCATTTTACTAGAGTCGGGTACCCTGGACGAAAAACCGCTTAAGTTGCGGTTTTTGGCTAATAACTCGAATACTAGACGTCGCAGGGGGGTGTCGTGGAACAATTTTTGGTAGCCCTTGAAATTATCTATCGAATGACATATACTTGATTTTTTGACCAAAAAGTTCCTAGACTAGTAAAAATCGCATCATTTTACTAGAGTCGGGTACCCTGTACGAAAAACCGCTATAGTTGCGGTTTTTGGCCAATAACTCGAATACTAGACGTCGGAGGGGGGTGCCGTAGAACAATTTTTTGTAGCCCTTGAAATTACCTTTCGAATGATATATAGTGGTTTTTTGGTCAAACAGTGACCCCGAGACTAGTAACCCTCCATACACAAAACCGCCTAAAAAGTTTTGGTTTTGCAAAATTTTGAAAAGTGCGTCAAAAAAATTTTTTCAAAAAGTACCAAATCGTGATCAGAACTCACTATAGACCATAAAAAGTGAAATCCGATGGTCATTTGCAACACTTGGTCAATCGAGAAAAATTTCACTTTTTTACTAGAGTCGGGTACCCTGAACGAAAAATCGCTCAAGTGATGGTTTTTGGCCAATAACTCGAATACTAGACGTCGGAGGGGGGTGCCGTAGAACAATTTTTTGTAGCCCTTGAAATTACCTTTCGAATGATATATAGTGGTTTTTTGGTCAAACAGTGACCCCGAGACTAGTAACCCTCCATACACAAAACCGCCTACAAAAACTTTGTTTTGAAAAATTTTGAAAAGTTCAAAAAAATTTTTTTTTCAAAAACTACTAAAACGTGATAAGAACTTACTATAGACCATGAAAAGTGATATCCGATGATAATTTGCAAAAGTTGGTAACTAGTAAAAAATTTCACTTTTTTACTAGAGTCGGTGCAACGAGAAAAAAAAAGTCCGTGATGGAGAAAAATGGCACGTTTTCCACGCCTGTACGCTTTCGTTTTCTATATAGGGGGTAGGTGAGCCAGAAGCATGAATTTGACTGAGTACGTATCTTTATGAATTGGGCCCTTCTAAATCGATTGAGACTACCCCCAGGACGATCGGACGACTGCTTCTGGCTCAAAATGTGGTTTTTAGATTTTGATCGTCAATTATGAGAGAAAAAATCGATTAGAAGTAAAGATACGAAATGCTTGGTCTAAGTTGGGAAACGACTTCGGATATTTGTTGGACGTTGTCGTAGAAGGTCCGAGGACCAAGGAAAAGTGATTTCCAAGTGGATTTATGCACTATTAGTCGATGGTAAGATGTGAAATTAGTAGAACTTACCATACAGTTTGCGAAGTTGAAGCAATCGGTTGGTGAACATGGTACTGTCTGTCCAATTTGGTGGTTCGGAATGAGTGAAACGATGTTGATGATGGATAGACGTTCCGATTGCCCCCGATCGGGGAACATATAGTGGTCTTTAAGGTCCAAGTACCTATGTTTTGGTAAGCAGAACTGAGAGTTAAAGGATGAAAGTCGGCCATTCCTAATATCATCCTATCGGTGGTTCGCGAGTTGTTTGAGGACCGGAGCAGCTCGCGATGAAACGGTCCTAGGGTATTGGTTATCCATCCAAGGAAGAGTAAATGCGATCCTAGATGTGTGTCGTTGGCCGTTCTACCGGTATCGCCTATCGATGAGATATCGACGGGCATGCCTTACTCGAAAGTTGAATTCTAGGATCGATGGTCAAACAGACCTATGAGCGATAAACCAAACTGAACACGTATTGATGTCGGCTTTTCCTATCATTTGATGCCGCAGGTTGTTTAGGGACCGGAGCAACTTGCGGCCGAGACGGTCCCCGGGGGTTTCTTTCTCCAAGGAGTGGAAACTATTAAGCAAGAGTTGTAGCAAGATACGATCCTCTGATGTGTCGTTGGCCGTTCATGCGGTATCGCCTGTCGATGAGATATCGATGGGCATGCCTTACTCTACCGACCTTCTAATTGAGAGTATTAATCAGGGATCGATGGTCAAACAAGACCAATGAGCGATAAACCAAACTGAACACGTATTGATGTCGGCTTTTCCTATCATTTGATGCCGCAGGTTGTTTAGGGACCGGAGCAGCTTGCGGCCGAGACGGTCCCCGGGGGTTTCTTTCTCCAAGGAGAAGAAACGATTAAGCAAAAGTTGTAGCAAGATACGATCCTCTGATGTGTCGTTGGCCGTTCAAGCGGTATCGCCTGTCGATGAGATATCGATGGGCATGCCTTACTCTCCCGACTGGATTACTGAGAGTTTAATCAGGGATCGATGGTCAAACAGACCAATGAGCGATAAACCAAACTGAACACATATTGATGTCGGCTTTTCCTATCATTTGATGCCGCAGGTTGTTTAGGGACCGGAGCAGCTTGCGGCCGAGACGGTCCCCGGGGGTTTCTTTCTCCAAGGAGTGGAAACGATTAAGCAAAAGTCGTAGCAATAATCGATCACCTGATGTGTCGTTGGCCGTTCTTGCGGTATCGCCTGTCGATGAGATATCGATGGGCATGCCTTACTCTCCTGACTGTTTAATTG
>NW_026045179.1:72500-87500 GCF_943734845.2 Anopheles funestus
GATAGAGTACCCACAAAGAGCACCCAATTGGCCTAAGTTGGCCAAAAGTACCGCCAAGTAGCACCATAGAGGCCCGAGTAGAGCGAAATGTGGGCCAAATTGAACATTTGAAAATTTTTACAAGTCCAGAAAATTTTCTAAGTCCAGAAAATTTTCTAAGTCCAAAGAGTTGGACAAATTTCCTTAGGCCCAAAGGTTGCACTGAATGTTCCTAAGTTGGCCATCAGTACCCATGAGGTATAGCGAAGGTTCACCCGAAAGACACAATACGCCCTAAAGTACCCACAGAGTACCCACAAGTTGCACCCAATTGGCCTAAGTTGGCCAGAAGTACCGACAAGTACCACCATAGAAGCCCGAGTAGAGCGAAATGTGGGCCAAAGTACCGAGTAGTTGCCACAAATGCCCAAATGGATACCAAAATGTGGTACCAAGTACCTAACTGTTGCAACAAATGCTAGCTTTCTGAGCAAAAGCTGTGGACCAATTTCGTAGAAGAACCGCCTAGGCGAAAAGGCAAAAATCGCCGAAGCTGGCCCGCTCGCAGAGCTCGCGGGCCAGGAGATACTCATAGGGCGATTTACTAGAGTGGGGAACTTGAGAATTTTTGTGTCCGAGACTTTGGGCAACTTCGCGGCCGCCCCCTTAAAGTAAAAGATTTTCTCTGGGTGCCTAAAATTTGCAATTCCCGCAAAGTCGGGAAGACGTTAAAGTTTTTGCCCAAAAAATGGCCATCGATTTAAGGTGATTTTCCAATAAGAAAATGCTTCCTATTTTGAATTTTTTCGAATATTTCCTAAACTAAGCGTCGGAGCACATGGCCGTGGAGGAACTTTTGGTAGCTTTTGGCAAGGGCTATCGGATGAAATAATGCGAAAGGCCATCGGAGCGATATTGGATTAATGCGGGCCCATAAACGTACCTAAGAAGTGAAAATTGGTACCTTGCACGCAGGATGCAAGAAATGCTTGAGTGTTAACCATCATCGGTACCAAGTACCTAGGTTATATCGAGTGCGTAGATGGAAGTCGGTACCAAAGGGAAACCTTCCTAGGCTAGGTGCACGCAAGTGAGTATGGATCGATCAGTAGAAAGATGGGAAGCCCAAGGAAACCTTCCTAGGCTAGGTGCACGCAAGTGAGTATGGATCGATCAGTAGAAAGATGGGAAGCCATAGGAAACCTTCCTAGGCTAGGTGCACGCAAGTGAGTATGGATCGATCAGTAGAAAGATGGGAAGCCCAAGGAAACCTTCCTAGGCTAGGTGCACGCAAGTGAGTATGGATCGATCAGTAGAAAGATGGGAAGCCCAAGGAAACCTTCCTAGGCTAGGTGCACGCAAGTGAGTATGGATCGATCAGTAGAAAGATGGGAAGCCCAAGGAAACCTTCCTAGGCTAGGTGCACGCAAGTGAGTATGGATCGATCAGTAGAAAGATGGGAAGCCATAGGAAACCTTCCTAGGCTAGGTGCACGCAAGTGAGTATGGATCGATCAGTAGAAAGATGGGAAGCCATAGGAAACCTTCCTAGGCTAGGTGCACGCAAGTGAGTATGGATCGATCAGTAGAAAGATGGGAAGCCATAGGAAACCTTCCTAGGCTAGGTGCACGCAAGTGAGTATGGATCGATCAGTAGAAAGATGGGAAGCCATAGGAAACCTTCCTAGGCTAGGTGCACGCAAGTGAGTATGGATCGATCAGTAGAAAGATGGGAAGCCATAGGAAACCTTCCTAGGCTAGGTGCACGCAAGTGAGTATGGATCGATCAGTAGAAAGATGGGAAGCCCAAGGAAACCTTCCTAGGCTAGGTGCACGCAAGTGAGTATGGATCGATCAGTAGAAAGATGGGAAGCCATAGGAAACCTTCCTAGGCTAGGTGCACGCAAGTGAGTATGGATCGATCAGTAGAAAGATGGGAAGCCATAGGAAACCTTCCTAGGCTAGGTGCACGCAAGTGAGTATGGATCGATCAGTAGAAAGATGGGAAGCCCAAGGAAACCTTCCTAGGCTAGGTGCACGCAAGTGAGTATGGATCGATCAGTAGAAAGATGGGAAGCCATAGGAAACCTTCCTAGGCTAGGTGCACGCAAGTGAGTATGGATCGATCAGTAGAAAGTGGGAAGCCCAAGGAAACCTTCCTAGGCTAGGTGCACGCAAGTGAGTATGGATCGATCAGTAGAAAGATGGGAAGCCATAGGAAACCTTCCTAGGCTAGGTGCACGCAAGTGAGTATGGATCGATCAGTAGAAAGATGGGAAGCCCAAGGAAACCTTCCTAGGCTAGGTGCACGCAAGTGAGTATGGATCGATCAGTAGAAAGATGGGAAGCCCAAGGAAACCTTCCTAGGCTAGGTGCACGCAAGTGAGTATGGATCGATCAGTAGAAAGATGGGAAGCCCAAGGAAACCTTCCTAGGCTAGGTGCACGCAAGTGAGTATGGATCGATCAGTAGAAAGATGGGAAGCCCAAGGAAACCTTCCTAGGCTAGGTGCACGCAAGTGAGTATGGATCGATCAGTAGAAAGATGGGAAGCCATAGGAAACCTTCCTAGGCTAGGTGCACGCAAGTGAGTATGGATCGATCAGTAGAAAGATGGGAAGCCATAGGAAACCTTCCTAGGCTAGGTGCACGCAAGTGAGTATGGATCGATCAGTAGAAAGATGGGAAGCCCAAGGAAACCTTCCTAGGCTAGGTGCACGCAAGTGAGTATGGATCGATCAGTAGAAAGATGGGAAGCCATAGGAAACCTTCCTAGGCTAGGTGCACGCAAGTGAGTATGGATCGATCAGTAGAAAGATGGGAAGCCCAAGGAAACCTTCCTAGGCTAGGTGCACGCAAGTGAGTATGGATCGATCAGTAGAAAGATGGGAAGCCATAGGAAACCTTCCTAGGCTAGGTGCACGCAAGTGAGTATGGATCGATCAGTAGAAAGTGGGAAGCCCATTACCAAATGCCCTAGTGAAGACCGTAAACGAATATCATGAACCGATAAGGAGCACCAAATGCCCTAGTGAAGACCGTAAACGAATATCATGAACCGATAAGGAGCACCAAATGCCCTAGTGAAGACCGTAAACGAATATCATGAACCGAGAAGTAGCAACGAATGCCTGAAAAAGTACCAAGTCCTCGGTATAGAGTAACGAGAGTTAACCGCCGTGATGTATGCAATGTGGGCAGCCATTGCATGGGTTCTGGACTTGGTTCGCGAATAACTTTTTTGCTAGACATCGGACAAAGTTGACGTGGAAGAACGAAATGTAGCATTTGATGCCACCTATCCAAAACTTTTTCAAGATTGAAGATCCGATCGATACAGCCTGAGTTATAGGCAAAAGTTGGTGCAAAAACGAGCATTTTTAATGGTGAAAAATCGGTACTCCTCGAATAGCTCCTGTTGGAAGCATCGGACCACATGGTCGTGGAGGAACATATTGTAGCGCGCGGTGTCAAGTATCGACACCCAAAACCGCATGTCCGATGGACGGAAAATGACCAAGTTATAGTGAAAACTTGGTTGCACCAAATTCCCGAAGAAGTGCAACGAGAAGGTGAATGCGATGGTTGTTCGTCGAATAGCTCCGGCCACAGACATGGTAGCGATTAGTGGTGCATGGAAGAAATCTAGCCACAAGTGCCATCTACCCATGGCCAGAAGAAAGTGTGGCCATATCTTGGATACCGGCGGAGCTATGGGGCAAATATGGGCCAAAAATGGTGCAAGTTGGACCAAAAATCCGAAAAAGTACCTAGGTAAATGCGATGGTTGTTCGTCGAATAGCTCCGGCCACAGACATGGTAGCGATTAGTGGTGCATGGAAGAAATCTAGCCACAAGTGCCATCTACCCATGGCCAGAAGAAAGTGTGGCCATATCTTGGATACCGGCGGAGCTATGGGGCAAATATGGGCCAAAAATGGTGCAAGTTGGACCAAAAATCCGAAAAAGTACCTAGGTAAATGCGATGGTTGTTCGTCGAATAGCTCCGGCCAGAGACATGGTAGCGATTAGTGGTGCATGGAAGAAATCTAGCCACAAGTGCCATCTACCCATGGCCAGAACAAAGTGTGGCCATATCTTGGATACCGGCGGAGCTATGGGGCAAATACGGGCCAACAATGGTGCCAGGTGGACCAAAAATCCGACCAAGTGCGCGAGGCGCTTTCGTGAATAGCTCCGGCCACAGACATGGTAGCGATTAGTGGTGCATGGAAGAAATCTAGCCACAAGTGCCATCTACCCATGGCCAGAAGAAAGTGTGGCCATATCTTGGATACCGGCGGAGCTATGGGGCAAATATGGGCCAAAAATGGTGCAAGTTGGACCAAAAATCCGACCAAGTGCGCGAGACGCTTTCGTGAATAGCTCCGGCCACAGACATGGTAGCGATTAGTGGTGCATGGAAGAAATCTAGCCACAAGTGCCATCTACCCATGGCCAGAAGAAAGTGTGGCGCTATCTTGGATACCGGCGGAGCTATGGGGCAAATATGGGCCAAAAATGGTGAAGTTGGACCAAAAATCCGACCAAGTGCGCGAGGCGCTTTCGTGAATAGCTCCGGCCACAGACATGGTAGCGGTTAGTGGTGCATGGAAGAAATCTAGCCACAAGTGCCATCTAGCCATGGCCAGAAGAAAGTGTGGCGATATCTTGGATACCGGCGGAGCTATGGGGCAAATACGGGCCAAAAATGGGTAAACTTGTACGGTCCAAAGCCAAGGGTAAATTTTTTTATTCCTCTAATAACTTCTAGCACAGACATTGAATCGGTTGGTAATGTATGGATGAAATGCAGCAAACAGTTGGAACTACCCATAAAATCTTAAAGATTGACGATCCAATGTATAGAACCGGAGTAATGTGCGATACTTGGTGTAAAATCGAGTGAAAAATTAACCATAAACTGTTTTTGGCCCATAACTCGAATACTAGACATCGGAAGGGGGGGTCGTAGAACGATTTTTTGTTGCCCTATCGATTCCCTATCGAACGAGCAAAAGTTGTTTTTTTGACCAAAAAGGACCCCTACTCTAGTAAAATTGGCCTGATTTTACTAGTCCTCGGTACCCGTACAGGCAAAATGAGCAAAATGCTCAAGTATGAATGGTTTTTGGCCCATAACTCGAATACTAGACGTCGCAGGGGGGTGTCTTAGAACAATTTTTGGTAGCCCTTGAAATTATCTATCGATTGACATATACTTGATTTTTGGCCAAAAAGTTCCCTAGACTAGTAAAAATCGCATCATTTTACTAGAGTCGGGTACCCTGGACGAAAAACCGCTATAATTGCGGTTTTTGGCTAATAACTCGAATACTAGACGTCGCAGGGGGGTGTCGTGGAACAATTTTTGGTAGCCCTTGAAATTATCTATCGAATGACATATACTTGATTTTTGGCCAAAAAGTTCCCTAGACTAGTAAAAATCGCATCATTTTACTAGAGTCGGGTACCCTGGACGAAAAACCGCTTAAGTTGCGGTTTTTGGCTAATAACTCGAATACTAGACGTCGCAGGGGGGTGTCGTGGAACAATTTTTGGTAGCCCTTGAAATTATCTATCGAATGACATATACTTGATTTTTGGCCAAAAAGTTCCCTAGACTAGTAAAAATCGCATCATTTTACTAGAGTCGGGTACCCTGGACGAAAAACCGCTTAAGTTGCGGTTTTTGGCTAATAACTCGAATACTAGACGTCGCAGGGGGGTGTCGTGGAACAATTTTTGGTAGCCCTTGAAATTATCTATCGAATGACATATACTTGATTTTTGGCCAAAAAGTTCCCTAGACTAGTAAAAATCGCATCATTTTACTAGAGTCGGGTACCCTGGACGAAAAACCGCTATAGTTGCGGTTTTTGGCCAATAACTCGAATACTAGACGTCGGAGGGGGGTGCCGTAGAACAATTTTTTGTAGCCCTTGAAATTACCTTTCGAATGATATATAGTGGTTTTTTGGTCAAAAAGTTCCCTAGACTAGTAAAAATCGCATCATTTTACTAGAGTCGGGTACCCTGGACGAAAAACCGCTATAGTTGCGGTTTTTGGCTAATAACTCGAATACTAGACGTCGCAGGGGGGTGTCGTGGAACAATTTTTGGTAGCCCTTGAAATTATCTATCGAATGACATATACTTGATTTTTGGCCAAAAAGTTCCCTAGACTAGTAAAAATCGCATCATTTTACTAGAGTCGGGTACCCTGGACGAAAAACCGCTTAAGTTGCGGTTTTTGGCTAATAACTCGAATACTAGACGTCGCAGGGGGGTGTCGTGGAACAATTTTTGGTAGCCCTTGAAATTATCTATCGAATGACATATACTTGATTTTTTGACCAAAAAGTTCCTAGACTAGTAAAAATCGCATCATTTTACTAGAGTCGGGTACCCTGTACGAAAAACCGCTATAGTTGCGGTTTTTGGTCAATAACTCGAATACTAGACGTCGGAGGGGGGTGCCGTAGAACAATTTTTTGTAGCCCTTGAAATTACCTTTCGAATGATATATAGTGGTTTTTTGGTCAAACAGTGACCCCGAGACTAGTAACCCTCCATACACAAAACCGCCTAAAAAGTTTTGGTTTTGCAAAATTTTGAAAAGTGCGTCAAAAAAATTTTTTCAAAAAGTACCAAATCGTGATCAGAACTCACTATAGACCATAAAAAGTGAAATCCGATGGTCATTTGCAACACTTGGTCAATCGAGAAAAATTTCACTTTTTTACTAGAGTCGGGTACCCTGAACGAAAAATCGCTCAAGTGATGGTTTTTGGCCAATAACTCGAATACTAGACGTCGGAGGGGGGTGCCGTAGAACAATTTTTTGTAGCCCTTGAAATTACCTTTCGAATGATATATAGTGGTTTTTCGGTCAAACAGTGACCCCGAGACTAGTAACCCTCCATACACAAAACCGCCTACAAAAACTTTGTTTTGAAAAATTTTGAAAAGTTCAAAAAAATTTTTTTTTCAAAAACTACTAAAACGTGATAAGAACTTACTATAGACCATGAAAAGTGATATCCGATGATAATTTGCAAAAGTTGGTAACTAGTAAAAAATTTCACTTTTTTACTAGAGTCGGTGCAACGAGAAAAAAAAAGTCCGTGATGGAGAAAAATGGCACGTTTTCCACGCCTGTACGCTTTCGTTTTCTATATAGGGGGTAGGTGAGCCAGAAGCATGAATTTGACTGAGTACGTATCTTTATGAATTGGGCCCTTCTAAATCGATTGAGACTACCCCCAGGACGATCGGACGACTGCTTCTGGCTCAAAATGTGGTTTTTAGATTTTGATCGTCAATTATGAGAGAAAAAATCGATTAGAAGTAAAGATACGAAATGCTTGGTCTAAGTTGGGAAACGACTTCGGATATTTGTTGGACGTTGTCGTAGAAGGTCCGAGGACCAAGGAAAAGTGATTTCCAAGTGGATTTATGCACTATTAGTCGATGGTAAGATGTGAAATTAGTAGAACTTACCATACAGTTTGCGAAGTTGAAGCAATCGGTTGGTGAATATGGTACTGTCTGTCCAATTTGGTGGTTCGGAATGAGTGAAACGATGTTGATGATGGATAGACGTTCCGATTGCCCCCGATCGGGGAACATATAGTGGTCTTTAAGGTCCAAGTACCTATGTTTTGGTAAGCAGAACTGAGAGTTAAAGGATGAAAGTCGGCCATTCCTAATATCATCCTATCGGTGGTTCGCGAGTTGTTTGAGGACCGGAGCAGCTCGCGATGAAACGGTCCTAGGGTATTGGTTATCCATCCAAGGAAGAGTAAATGCGATCCTAGATGTGTGTCGTTGGCCGTTCTACCGGTATCGCCTATCGATGAGATATCGACGGGCATGCCTTACTCGAAAGTTGAATTCTAGGATCGATGGTCAAACAGACCTATGAGCGATAAACCAAACTGAACACGTATTGATGTCGGCTTTTCCTATCATTTGATGCCGCAGGTTGTTTAGGGACCGGAGCAACTTGCGGCCGAGACGGTCCCCGGGGGTTTCTTTCTCCAAGGAGTGGAAACTATTAAGCAAGAGTTGTAGCAAGATACGATCCTCTGATGTGTCGTTGGCCGTTCATGCGGTATCGCCTGTCGATGAGATATCGATGGGCATGCCTTACTCTACCGACCTTCTAATTGAGAGTATTAATCAGGGATCGATGGTCAAACAAGACCAATGAGCGATAAACCAAACTGAACACGTATTGATGTCGGCTTTTCCTATCATTTGATGCCGCAGGTTGTTTAGGGACCGGAGCAGCTTGCGGCCGAGACGGTCCCCGGGGGTTTCTTTCTCCAAGGAGAAGAAACGATTAAGCAAAAGTTGTAGCAAGATACGATCCTCTGATGTGTCGTTGGCCGTTCAAGCGGTATCGCCTGTCGATGAGATATCGATGGGCATGCCTTACTCTCCCGACTGGATTACTGAGAGTTTAATCAGGGATCGATGGTCAAACAGACCAATGAGCGATAAACCAAACTGAACACATATTGATGTCGGCTTTTCCTATCATTTGATGCCGCAGGTTGTTTAGGGACCGGAGCAGCTTGCGACCGAGACGGTCCCCGGGGGTTTCTTTCTCTAAGGAGTGGAAACGATTAAGCAAAAGTCGTAGCAATAATCGATCACCTGATGTGTCGTTGGCCGTTCTTGCGGTATCGCCTGTCGATGAGATATCGATGGGCATGCCTTACTCTCCTGACTGTTTAATTGAGAGTTATAATCAGGGATCGATGGTCAAAAAGACCTATGAGCGATAAACCAAACTGAACACGTGTTGATGTCGGCATTTCCTATCATTTGTCGCAGGTTGTTTAGGGACCGGAGCAGCTTGCGACCGAGACGGTCCCTTCCCGAAAGATGGTGAACCGAGTCGTCTGGCGTAAAAACCGGACGACTCGAAAGGGCTTGACCCTTTCAAGTGAGCGATAATCACATTCTACGCTCAGTTCGACAGCTACAAGGCAATCACTCGCTATGTTCAGAGCTAATACATGCAACATGCCGGCATTGTTTCCACCGACGCATGGATTCAAGACTGGTGCACTTATTAGTTAAACCGTTCGCCTCCGGGTGTTTCGAGTTCAAGTCTGGATGAGGATTGATCTTGCTGGTAATAGCTTGAGCCCCTGAATAAGGGGTCGAAGCGTACATCTTGAGACCATGTACAACATATTACCAAATCGGCACCATGGGTTCGGGTGCAAGTGATGTAACCGTGAAAGATGTTGAGCAGCCCAACATCGGTTTACACACGCATAATAGGAAGGCAGCGCTGTCGACTGGTCAGTCGTGTAAGAAGTGTGCATTATCGATCACAAATATATTGGTGATCTGTAGGTTGCGCATACACCATGCCCGGTGTAAAGTGCCGTGGTCCCCTCCGGGGGGCTGCATCAAACCGTTCGCCACGCGAACTACCCAATGGAACGAACTCTATGCATTTAATAAGAAGAAGAGATGATAATGAAACACGGTCGATTTAAGAGTTGAAAACGTTGAAATACCTATAAGCAAGTCTTAAGTTGGTGGTGACCGTTACGCCCCAACAAATTGGTGCCTTACCCTACACCAAAGAGCCATTCAACATGGTTCAAGTGAGCGATAATCACGCTCTACGCTCAGTATGACAGCTGCAAGGCAATCACTCGCTAAGTTCAGAGCTAATACATGCAACACGCCGGCATTGTTTCCACCGACGCATGGATTCAAGACTGGTGCACTTATTAGTTAAACCGTTCGCCTGCGGGTGTTTCGAGTTCAAGTCTGGATGAGGATTGTTCTTGCTGGTAATAGCTTGAGCCCCTGAATAAGGGGCCGAAGCGTACATCTTGAGAGTAAATGTACAACATATTACCAAATCGGCACCGTGGGTTCTGGTGCAAGTGATGTAACCATGAAAGATGTTGAGCAGCCCAACATCGGTTTACACACGCATAAGGGGTTTATTGTTATCTGTAGGTTGCGCATACACCATACCCGGTGTAAAGTGCCGTGGTCCCCCAGGGGGCTGCATCAAAACGTTCGCCATGCGAACTACCCAATGGAACGAACTCGATGTATTGAAAGAGATGAACAATTAATAGCGAGAATAGGGGCCCGGAAGCAATTCCGCGGCCCTACGGTCGATTCAAGAGTTGAAACGTTGTACAATCGTGGATAGCACCTAGTGCTAATATGGTGAGAGATAATGTGTGAGGAAATTTAGTTTCCTAAAGTTTAGTTAGTGGTTTCCGTTGTGCCCTAACAAACTTAAAGTTGGTGGTGACCGTTACACCCCAACAAATTGGTGCCTTACCCAACACCAAAGAGCCATTCCATATGGTTCTAGAGAGAGAGAGTTGTGTGGAAATTTATTTCCCACTAAGCGAGTGTGTGTCTGTAGTGGAACGAATTCTGGTTGATCCTACCAGTAATATACGCTTGTCTCAAAGGTTAAGCCATGCATGTCTAAGTACAAACATAAATGAATGTGAAACCGCATAAGGCTCAGTATAACAGCTATAATTCACAAGATCATCCTACCACTAGTTACTTGGATAACTGTGGAAAATCCAGAGCTAATACATGCAACATGCCGGGACTGTTGCCCTCGCGGGTAGCTGAACTGGTGCACTTATTAGTTAAACCAATCGCCTCCGGGCGGCTTGAGTTGAAGTCTGGATAAGGACGCAGATCGTATGGTCGCTTGTCGACTGACGACAGATCTTTCAAATGTCTGCCCTATCAACTATTGATGGTAGTGTAGAGGACTACCATGGTTGCGACGGGTAACGGGGAATCAGGGTTCGATTCCGGAGAGGGAGCCTGAGAAATGGCTACCACATCCAAGGAAGGCAGCAGGCGCGTAAATTACCCAATCCCAGTACGGGGAGGTAGTGACGAGAAATAACAATATGGACCTCTCTAACGATGGTCCATAATTGGAATGAGTTGAGTATAAATCCTTCAACAAGGATCAAGTGGAGGGCAAGTCTGGTGCCAGCAGCCGCGGTAATTCCAGCTCCACTAGCGTATATTAAAGTTGTTGCGGTTAAAACGTTCGAAGTTGATTGCCCGTCCAGACACGTGACCGCCACGGGCGCCCGGTTACACGCCGGGGCCGTTCGTGCGCGCGCTCACGGCTGCGACTCACAATGGTGTACTTGGGCGTTACTCTGTGAACGAGTACCGTGCTACCGGTTAACTCCGGCACGGGCTCCTCATGGTGCTCAAGATACTCACATTTACCTTGAACAAATTAGAGTGCTCAAAGCAGGCTAAGACAAAGCGTCCGGCCCCCCCGTGGGGTTGGCGTTGGCCGAGAATAATCTTGCATGGAATAATGGAATATGACCTCGGTTTATACGATTTCGTTGGTTTGTCAGAAACCTAGAGGTAATGATTAACAGAAGTAGTTGGGGGCATTGGTATTACGGCGCGAGAGGTGAAATTCGTAGACCGTCGTAGGACCAACTGAAGCGAAAGCGTTTGCCATGGATGCTTTCTTTAATCAAGAACGAAAGTTAGAGGATCGAAGGCGATTAGATACCGCCCTAGTTCTAACCGTAAACGATGCCAATTAGCAATTGGGAGACGCTACCCCTATTCGGTGCTCTCAGTCGCTTCCGGGAAACCAAAATCGGGTTCCGGGGGAAGTATGGTTGCAAAGTTGAAACTTAAAGGAATTGACGGAAGGGCACCACAAGAAGTGGAGCTTGCGGCTTAATTTGACTCAACACGGGAAAATTTACCAGGTCCAAACTTATCGAGGTAAGACAGATTGATAGCTCTTTCTCAAATTTAAGGGTAGTGGTGCATGGCCGTTCTTAGTTCGTGGAATGATTTGTCTGGTTAATTCCGATAACGAACGTGACTCAAACATGCTAACTAGAACGCTGTCAGCAGTGCGCCTCCGGGCGCACCTGACGTTACAGCCGGGCGGCGCCTTCACGGGCGGTCGTCGGCTACGTTTGCCCTGCTTAGCGGGACAACTTGTGTTTAGCAAGCTGAGAATGAGCGATAACAGGTCCGTGATGCCCTTAGATGTTCTGGGCTGCACGCGTGCTACAATGTGGGTCGCAGCGTGTTCTCGCCAATAGGCGCCCCCATTCCGAGAGGAACGGGAAATCACTAAAATGCCCATCTAGTCGGGATTGGGGACTGCAACGGTCCCCATGAACCTGGAATTTCTAGTAAGCACTAGTCATTAGCTAGTGCTGATTACGTCCCTGCCCTTTGTACACACCGCCCGTCGCTACTACCGATGGATTATTTAGTGAGGTTTCTGGAGGCTTACCTTCCGCGGTTCCTTCGTGAGCTGCAGCTGGCATGGCTGAAGTTGACCGAACTTGATGATTTAGAGGAAGTAAAAGTCGTAACAAGGTTTCCGTAGGTGAACCTGCGGAAGGATCATTACTGATGATCGTCCGCGAGTGACCAACCATGGGCTGCCTTCGGTGTAGCTCGGTCGCTCGCTTGCTATGTGTCAGAATTTGTTGAAAGCCAACTCGTTCGTTGTACACTTTGATGGGTGACCATCACTGTGTCTCCGTGCCGTGCTAGATCCCCCCTAGCCGTAAGGCACTTTGAACGCCCCTTCGACGACGAGTTACAAGAGTGTGGTATGTGTCAGAATCTGGTGAAGCTTTCTGCATGTGATGTGCCTTGTGTGGATCCGTGGCCATTGCATTGTGTCTGGTGCTTAGATACCCAGACACTTAGAACGCTTGCGCGGAAAGCAAACTCGATCGTTGTACACTTTGATGGGCGACCATCACTGTGTCTCCGTGCCGAGCTAGATCTCCCCTAGCCGTAAGGCACTTTGAACGCCCCTTCGACGACGAGTTGCATGTGTGTGGTATGTGTCAGAATCTGGTTAAGCTTTCTGCATGTGATGTGCCTTGTGTGGATCCGTGGCCATCGCATCGTGTCTGGTGTGTAGGTACCCAGACACTTAAGCAAACTCGATCGTTGTACACTTTGATGGGCGAGCATCACTGTGTATCCGTGCCGTGTAAGAGCTCCCCTGGCCATCAGGCACTTGAAAGGTCCTTCGACGACGAGTTACAATAATGGTGTGTTAGATACGTCAGATTACGGTGTCTACTAGTGTGCAATACGTATCCGGCTACGGCACGGAACGAACGGGAACTGTGGTGCAGACAAACAAGAGTTAAGCCTATTAGTCATTAACTCTAAGGACGGGGCCATGGGGCGGTACACAAAGGATACGGATGAGCGAGTATGCAGGCCCAATACTCAATAGCTCGATCCGATCCAAGCACATGAGTTGACTGCGGCGCCAGGTTAACCAATGTGCTAGATTCTATTTGGCCAGTAGAATCTTGTGTCTTAAGCGATTTGATACCAAGACACCAGAACGAAAGTTAGTTGAAGAGTTATTAAACTCTTATGAAGTATGGTTGTGCAATCACAACTTATGACTTTAACCTATAAAGTGGATATGGACTTGCAATTATAACATGGAATCTCTACACACCCCATGAGCTCGATCCAATCCACGCACACGAGTTGCCTGAGTAGCGACAGGTATACCGATGTGCAATACGTATCCGGCCACGGCACGGAACGAACGGGAACTGTGGTGCAGACATACAAAGAGTTAAGCCTACTAGTCATTAACTCTAAGGACGGGGCCATGGGGCGGTACGCAAAGGATACGGATGAGCGAGTATGCAGGCCCAATACTCAATAGCTCGATCCGATCCAAGCACATGAGTTGACTGCGGCGCCAGGTTAACCAATGTGCTAGATTCTATTTGGCCAGTAGAATCTTGTGTCTTACGCGATTTGATACCAAGACACCAGAACGAAAGTTAGTTGAAGAGTGATTAAACTCTTATGAAGAATGGTTGTGCAATCACAACTTATGACTTTAACCTATAAAGTGGATATGGACTATCAATTATAACATGGGGCACACACCATGTTCTCGATCCAATCCACGCACACGAGTTGCCTGAGTAGCGACAGGTATACCGATGTGCAATACGTATCCGGCCATAGGCACGGAACGAACAGGAACTGTGGTGCAGACATACAAGGGCCATGGGGCGGTACGCAAAGGATACGGATGAGCGAGTATGCAGGCCCAATACTCAATAGCTCGATCCGATCCAAGCACATGAGTTGACTGCGGCGTCAGGTTAACCGATGTGCAATACGTATCCGGCCATAGGCACGGAACGAACAGGAACTGTGGTGCAGACATACAAGGGCCATGGGGCGGTACGCAAAGGATACGGATGAGCGAGTATGCAGGCCCAATACTCAATAGCTCGATCCGATCCAAGCACATGAGTTGACTGCGGCGCCAGGTTAACCGATGTGCTAAGAGAGTTGTTCCTGGGCCTTCAAAGTGACTTCAAAACTATCTTAGCGAATGGTGGCCATGGGCGTAGACATGAGCCACAAGTCACAAGGCCTGGGACTATTGGGTAATAAAGACAACTTAGTCAGAAAGTTAGTCTTTGGACGTACCACCGGGATTGTGTTACATTGGGAACCTTACTATAAAACCCTAGGCAGGGGATCACTCGGCTCATGGATCGATGAAGACCGCAGCTAAATGCGCGTCACAATGTGAACTGCAGGACACATGAACACCGATAAGTTGAACGCATATTGCGCGTCGGACGATTAAACCCGGCCGATGCACACATTCTTGAGTGCCTATCAATTCCTTGATATACAACAAACCAAACTTCAGGGTGGAGCGTGCCACAATAGAACACTATGGCGAGCAGCCCGTCTAGTGTCGTGGGGGAAACACGCTTCCACACTGTGCATAATGGCGTGCTCGGGACCTTTGTTGGGACCGCAGGGCGCTGAAAGTAAAGGGGTGAACCGCATAAATCGCACGCACGTAAACGCGCACACACACAAATAGAGTGAGACGTATCGTAGGATACCGCTAAGAGTACGTTGTGAAACATGGGGAAATTCAATCGAAAACCTCTTTGATGTCCAAGATTTCGTTGACCGTA
>NW_026045179.1:92500-115000 GCF_943734845.2 Anopheles funestus
ACCTGACGTACTTGCTGGCTCCCTCTGCTGCGGCATCAGCATTCCACGCCGACTGCCACTCGGCGATGGTCCGCTGTCGCTCCTCGGTCCGAAGTTCGCCACTGGTGCGCGTACCACGACGACTGTGGACTCGGGTGTCCTCCTCCACCGCTCTGCAGATCGGCACAAGTCCAGCCAACAGCACGGCAGTCTCGTACCGGACAGTTGCAAAAGCCCGGGCAACTCGAATCGCAGACTTCCGCTGGACACGCTGCAACAACCTGCGGCACTCCCGATTGGCCAGAGCGCCGTGCCAGACCGGGGCGGCGTAACGCATGACGGAGTCTGCGACTGCCGCCAGCAAGCGAGACTTGGAGGTCTTCGGCCCCTGGTGGTTCGGCATCAGGCGGTTTACTGCCTGCACAACCTGCGTCGCCTTCTCAGTGATCGCCGTCACGTGCGGTACCCAGGAGAGATGGTCCTGGAGACGAACTCCCAGATACTTCAGGGTCCGCGAATACGGGACGACCACGCCTCCAACGGTGATTGAGATGCCCTCCGGAGGATTCTTAAGACTGGATATCACCGTCATCTCAGTCTTGGCGTGTGCCAGCTCCAAGTGGTGTTCTCGCAACCACCGGTCTACCGCTGACACAGCCTCCTCCGCTGTAGCTGCTGCTGTCGATGGCGTTGTGCCCGGGGCGAGAACGACAAGATCGTCCGCGTAGCCGATGATCTCAACGCCGGGTGGTAGCGCAACATTCAGCACACCGTCATACATCAGGTTCCACAGGGTCGGGCCCAGGATGGACCCCTGTGGAACTCCAGCAGTGATGGGACGTACGACGGGGCCATCACTCGTGTCGAAGATCAGCTCGCGTCCCTCGAAGTATGATCTTACTACCTTCTCCAGTAGCGACGGAACTCCTTTGGTCCGCAACGCTTCGGCAATACACTGCCAGCTCGCCGTGTTGAAGGCGTTGCGGATGTCGAGCGCTACCACCATCAGGCAGCGTTTGTCGCGGGAATTGGTGCGGCCGAACGCCATGGCCTTCCTGCCCGCGTCGACAACCCGCTCGATCGCGTTGACTGTGGAGCGTCCCTTGCGGAAGCCGTACTGCTCGCTGGACAGCTGCGGCGAATCGACGTCCTCCAGATGTTGGTTGAGGCGGTTCAGAATCAGCTTCTCGAGCACCTTGCCCAACGCGTCCAACATGCAGAGCGGCCGGTAGGACGAGCTCTCACCCGGAGGTTTGCCCGGCTTTGGCAGCAATACCAGGCGCTGCCTTTTCCACTGCGGCGGAAACGTGCCGCGGACCAGGCAGTCCTGATACAAACGGCAGAAGACCTCCGGGTATCTCCTAATCGCCGCCTTCACCGCAGCGTTCGGGATACCGTCCAAACCAGGAGCCTTCCTCGAGCTCATCTCAGAGACGATGGCCAGCAGCTCCTCGCGAGTCACGTCTGCGACTGTTGACTCGACCGACTCGAAACCGCCGTCAGCATCAGGCCACAATACTGGTGGATGGACCGGGAACAGATCAGTGACAATCCGCTCCAACTCAGCGCGGTCGGTCTCGGGCGGCACACGACTGCCACGCAGCCGAGACGTCACCACCCTGTATCCGGCACCAAACACGTTCTCCTCGGCGGCGCTGATGAGTTCATCGAACTCCTGTCGCTTCCTGGCTCGGATCGACTTCTCCAAATTGCGCTTCGCCGTGCGATGTTCCGCCGCTGCGATGCTCCGCTCCTCAGGGTCGATGGCATGACTCAGCCGCTCACGCGCAGCCAGGCAGATCCCACGAAGACGCTCCAACTCAGGCGACCACCAGTACACGTTCCGGTGAGGGTTGCTGTGTAGCTGAGAGACCCGCTGCATGGTGATGTCACACGCTTCCGTAAGAGCATCCACCATGCCCCCATCAGTTGCAGCTAGCTCAACGAAGTTCACGTCTTCGAGAGCGTGAAGGAAAGAAGCTTCATTGAACTGGTGCATCTTCCACCGCCTACCAGCGCATGGTGCGCGCTGCCGGCTAGCCTGTGGTTCACGACGTGGTGACCGCTGCGACTGGCCAAGCTGAGGATGCTGCGTATCCCTCGATGGCTGTGCGGGACCCTCCACCACGAACCTTACCAGCTGGTGGTCGGACCGGGCGAACGGGAGCACCTCCCACGCACCTGCCACGACGATCGACGGGCTGGCGAAAGTCACATCGATGACACTCGGTGTTGCTGCTCCTCTTCCGATGAATGTCGGCTCGTTGCCCTGGTTGAGAACTGACAGCCCCAACCGGTCAACCATGCTCCAAAGCTCCTCCCCGCGCGGTTCGGTCCTCGCACTACCCCACTCCGTGTGCCAGGCGTTGAAGTCGCCGGCGATGACGACTCGGGAGTGGGCAGCGGTCTCGAGTTCCACGGCTTCAAGGAACTGCTCAAACTCGCGCGAGGGACGACGTGGCGGCGCATAGCAGCAGACGAACGTGACTCCAGCCACCTGGGCAGCCACCAGACCGGACACGGCGCAGCTCCATACCCGTTGGATGGGGTGCGATCCGGTGGCCACCACTGCCACTCTCCTGGCCCCGTCGTACGCCCAGTTCCCGTTGTGGGAGGGCGGCCTGTACATGTCAGACAGGAGCAGAACGTCGGCACGATGTTCGCGCGCTGCTTGCAACGCAAGGTCCTGTCCTGCCTGACAGTGGTCCACGTTCAGCTGCAGGATCCTTAGGTTGAAGAGGCTGCCGAACGGACACATGAGCTATGCCCCACACGATGGGGACCTCCGCAAACGGCACACTTGATATCGGCGCTACAGGTGCTGGCCCGATGACCGTCGACTCCGCAACGGATGCAGACGCCCTGCCGATCGATGCTGGACCGGCAATCGCGGGCCACGTGACCTCGTTCCAGACAGCGGTAACACCGCAGTCGCGCCGTTGGAGTGGCCGGGGCTTCCTTGATCGTGCTGATGCAGTCGCAAAGTGCCATCTTCCGGCCCACCAGCTGCTTAGCCGCCTTGGTGGGAAGGCGAACGCGGGCGCGCTTCGTGCCGTCCTGCAGCTGCCACATGCTGACCGACGCGATTCCCGCACAGCCCTGCAGCTCCTGGTCAATAACCACCTTCAGCTCATCCTCTTGTGCCAGCGGATCCACATGGCAGACGATGACCTCGCTCATCTCCGTCACCAGTCTAGCCATTCCGGCATCCCCGACGATCTTCTGCACGTCCCGCAACACCAGCGCAGAGTTCGCTGAACGACTCAGCTCCATCCGCAAGAGGGACGAATGCGTACGGCGTCCGATCAGGATGTGGCCAACCAGATCCTTGAACGCGGCATCCTCCTTAATTGCGCGTCGGACCATCGCGTAGAGAGAATCCCACGTCTGACCCTCCGATGGCGCGACCTCCACCATGTCTTGCCGCACGCGGCGTGACTTTCGCAGCTGTTGTGGCTGCTGCGAAGATAACTGCTGCTGCGGACGCTGTTGCTGCTGCGGACGCTGTTGCTGCTGTGGGCGCTGCTGCTGCTGCTGCGAACGCTGTTGCTGCTGCGGACGCTGCTGCTGCTGCTGACGCTGCTGCTGCTGCTGAACCGGCTGCTGGCGTGCCGGCTTCCGGCGCACCACCTCAACCCAAGATCCGTCATCCTGGTCCGGAGACGACACCACCGTTGCCGTCACCGCACCCGTTGCCCGCTGCTGCTGCTGCTGCCTCTGCTGCTGCTGGCCGCCCTGCTGATGGCGCTGCTGACGTTCCGCCTTCAGCTCCTCACGGAGAGCAGCAACCTCCTGCCAAGCGCGCTCCTCCCGCTGGCGAGCCTCTTCCTTGTACGCTCGCATGTTCTCCTTGGATTCAGATGCCATCTCCTGCATCTGCGACCGAAGGAGGGAGAGCTCCTCGCGGAGCGTCCGCACCAGCTCGCGGAGCTCCTCGTTACCCGCCGTTGACGACGTCGTTGTCGCAGTCGAGCGAGGCGACGGCCTCGGTGCCACCTGCACGCTTGCTCGACTAACCACCACTCGCGGCTCCATGCTTGGACGGCAATCAACCGAAGTTGCCCGTCCTGTCAATGGTCGCAGCGTCCTGCCTGCGCTGGATCCGCTCACTGGCATGGTCGGCAAGGTGGGAGGCTAAAATCCTCCCACCTGAAGCGGAAACCCACTATTTGAGCTCTGGTGGATGAAGGGTGGGTGGTGGGTGGTCGGGGGGGTGTTCTCCCGAATCGTGGACTCCAGCGGCTTTACTGGAGTGGTCGCAAGGTGGGGCTCTGGGCGACTGCTGGACCCCCCAAAATGCCGAATTGGCCAGGGGGGGTGGAAAATGACCCAGGGGGGTGGGGGGCTAGATGTAATTGCCCCTCCTGAGCAAAACTCCCGAACACACCAAGCTCCTATCTCCTCTCCTTTCACCCGAAAATGGCGAAAAACCCGAAAATCCACCAAAAATCCGCGATTCCTGATCCGGGGGGGGCGGTGGGTGGGTGATGGGGGCGCGGAAAAAATTTCAGGGGGTGTGGCAGGTGGTCCCCGAATTTTTGAGCCCAAAACCGGAATTTTTTGCAGCCCGCAAATAATTTTCCACTGCGTTTATATGTTTCTCACCTTTTTAGCGCCTTAATAAGGAAATCCGGAAAATGCGGGGGGGGTGCTGGAGGTCCGGAAAAAAATCCAGGGGGTGCGTCTGGAGGTCCCCGAATTTTCCAGCACAAAACCAGAATTTTCCACTGCACTTGTGTAATTTTCCAGCGAAGTCCAAAATTTCATGCACCTTGATAAGGCCTTAATAAGGACAAGGGTCACTGAGGGCGATGGGGTGAGGTGGGAGCGGGGGGAAAAATTTTCCCCGAATCGTCTCTCCGAGCTCAACCACCTCCAACACTCACGGAACCGATCAGGCGATAAAAATTTTCCACTTTATAATACACTCAATATTATATACCTTGGGAAATGCCGCCTGGGCAGTACTGTCAACACGTGTTGCAAAAATGTTTTCCACTTTTTTCAGCACTTAAATCACCGATTTTGATGCGGTTTTTTCACAAAATCATTTCTTTGGCACTCCGCACACGATTTAAAACATATCCGGTCCAAATCCGTTAAAATTTCACTGAGCTATGAGTGTCCAAAGTTTCCCATACAAAATGTATGGGCACCAAAATATCGTTTTTTGTCGCACTTCCACTGTTCCGATCGACTCGGAAACCGTTTTAAAGGCTTTAGCGGCCACGATTTACCCTAAATCAACCTCTTCCGGCAGGAAAAGAGGTGATTTTTTGCACACCTGAACACCAGTGCACTTCGGTGCTCCCGGAGGGGGCAAAAACACAACAAAACTGTATTTGCACAAAAATTGTCGATTTTTGGCCGAACTTCACTATTTTTGGGTAAATCGGGTGCTCTGAGCACGATTTTGACACTTTTAACACGATTTAATTACGATTTTCACCAAATTTTCACCACTTCTTGACGGAGCGTTTGTTTACCACATCTTCACTTGTCAGCACCCAGGTGACAATACAGGGATAACTGGCTTGTGGCCGCCAAGCGTTCATAGCGACGTGGCTTTTTGATCCTTCGATGTCGGCTCTTCCTATCATTGTAAAGCAAAATTTACCAAGCGTAGGATTGTTCACCCTTTCAAGGGAACGTGAGCTGGGTTTAGACCGTCGTGAGACAGGTTAGTTTTACCCTACTGGTGTGCATTGTTTGTCGCTATCTTAACGGAATTCCTGTGCAGTACGAGAGGAACCACAGGTACGGACCACTGGCTCAATACTAGTTCGAACGGACTATGGTATGACGCTACGTCCGCTGGATTATGCCTGAACGCCTCTAAGGTCGTATCCAATCCGAGCTGATAGCGCTTCTTATACCCATTAGGTGGTCGTAAGCTAGCGGGCCTAACAACCCTCCGAGAACCGTCCGTGCTGTCCATTGGCACACTGGCGTCTCATCCCCGCTTACTACTAGGCCGCAAAGGGCGGGTTCGCGCTGCACGTGTTAGTACCATACATGTTGGGAACACCGGTGGACGAGCTTGCCGACTGTGGATATCACTAGTTTCGACACCTACGACCGCCCGCAAACGACGGGACTACAGGCTGGGAGCTTCAAGTTGTAGAGATGCGTTCGCATCGATCCTCTCAGGCGACCCATGCTTGGTGGTTAGTGCTTGCGCGTGCGCGCCCCGTGTGTGCTGGAATTGGCCAACCAGTGCACATTGGTGGTGCGTACCGTGACTTGCACCATGTGACGAGAGTGTTGAAGAACACTGTGTGGTGACTCTATGCCTATGTGATGGGGTGCTTGTAACACACGACCGAACCGACGGCTCGTTGGATGGTCACGACAGTGTGGTGCAGGTGCGCCCATGTGTAACGAATACATTGAGTGCCGTTGGAGGTTAGCGGTTGGTTGGTTGCATGCTACAACTTCGCGTTGTACATGGGCTGGCCGCTGCGCTTCCTTCGGGTAGCCACTCGATGTTGATAGGCTTGGTGTGTTGTGTTCGTTGACTTTTGGTTCATTCCAAAAGTCTTCGGACTTAGATAATTTTACAAGTGTCGGCGCTCTCGGACCGAAAATAAGAAGACAACTAAGAAGAAAAAGAGAAAGAAGCTAATAGTGGAAAGTATTCTTCTTCAAAGAAGGAACAAAAATTTTACAAGTGTTGAAAAATTTCCTAAGTCCAAAAAATTTTCTAAGTCCAGAAAATTTTCTAAGTCCCACAAAATGGAACATGATGAAGAAGATACAGAAGTTGAAAATTTTTCTAAGTCCAAAAAATTTTCTAAGTCCAGAAAATTTTCTAAGTCCAAAGTGTTGGAACAATTTCCAAAGGCCCATAGGTTGCACTGAATTTTCCTAAGTTGGCCACAAGTACCCATGAGGTATCGAGAAGGTTCACCCGAAGGACATAATATGTCCCAAAGTACCGATAGAGCACCCACAAAGAGCACCCAATTGGCCTAAGTTGGCCAAAAGTACCGATAGAGCACCCACAAGTAGCACTGAGTTGGCCTAAGTTGGCCAAAAGTACCGATAGAGTACCCACAAATAGCACCGAATGGGCCTAAGTTGGCCAAAAGTACCGATAGAGTACCCACAAGAAGCACTGAGTTGGCCTAAGTTGGCCAAAAGTACCGATAGAGTACCCACAAATAGCACCCAGTTGGCCTAAGTTGGCCAAAAGTACCGATAGAGCACCCACAAGTAGCACCCAATTGGCCTATGTTGGCCAAAAGTACCGATAGAGTACCCACAAATAGCACCGAATGGGCCTAAGATGGCCAAAAGTACCGATAGAGTACCCACAAAGAGCACCCAATTGGCCTAAGTTGGCCAAAAGTACCGATAGAGTACCCATAAGCAGCACCCAATTGGCCTAAGTTGGCCAAAAGTACCGATAGAGTACCCACAAATAGCACCCAATGGGCCTAACATGGCCAAAAGTACCGATAGAGTACCCACAAGAAGCACTGAGTTGGCCTAAGTTGGCCAAAAGTACCGATAGAGTACCCACAAATAGCACCGAGTGGGCCTAACATGGCCAAAAGTACCGATAGAGTACCCACAAAGAGCACCCAATTGGCCTAAGTTGGCCAAAAGTACCGCCAAGTAGCACCATAGAGGCCCGAGTAGAGCGAAATGTGGGCCAAATTGAACATTTGAAAATTTTTACAAGTCCAGAAAATTTTCTAAGTCCAGAAAATTTTCTAAGTCCAAAGAGTTGGACAAATTTCCTTAGGCCCAAAGGTTGCACTGAATGTTCCTAAGTTGGCCATCAGTACCCATGAAGTATCGCGAAGGTTCACCCGAAAGACACAATATGCCCTAAAGTACCCACAGAGTACCCACAAGTTGCACCCAATTGGCCTAAGTTGGCCAAAAGTACCGACAAGTAGCACCATAGAGGCCCGAGTAGAGCGAAATGTGGGCCAAATTGAACATTTGAAAATTTTTACAAGTCCAGAAAATTTTCTAAGTCCAGAAAATTTTCTAAGTCCAAAGAGTTGGACAAATTTCCTTAGGCCCAAAGGTTGCACTGAATGTTCCTAAGTTGGCCATCAGTACCCATGAAGTATCGCGAAGGTTCACCCGAAAGACACAATATGCCCTAAAGTACCCACAGAGTACCCACAAGTTGCACCCAATTGGCCTAAGTTGGCCAAAAGTACCGACAAGTAGCACCATAGAGGCCCGAGTAGAGCGAAATGTGGGCCAAAGTACCGAGTAGTTGCAACAAATGCCCAAATGGATACCAAAATGTGGTACCAAGCACCTAACTGTTGCAACAAATGCTAGCTTTCTGAGCAAAAGCTGTGGACCAATTTCGTAGAAGAACCGCCTAGGCGAAAAGGCAAAAATCGCCGAAGCTGGCCCGCTCGCAGAGCTCGCGGGCCAGGAGATACTCATAGGGCGATTTACTAGAGTGGGGAACTTGAGAATTTTTGTGTCCGAGACTTTGGGCAACTTCGCGGCCGCCCCCTTAAAGTAAAAGATTTTCTCTGGGTGCCTAAAATTCGCAATTCCCGCAAAGTCGGGAAGACGTTAAAGTTTTTGCCCAAAAAATGGCCATCGATTTAAGGTGATTTTCCAATAAGAAAATTTTTCCTAAGATGAATTTTTTCGAATATTTCCTAAACTAAGCGTCGGAGCACATGGCCGTGGAGGAACTTTTGGTAGCTTTTGGCAAGGGCTATCGGATGAAATAATGCGAAAGGCCATCGGAGCGATATTGGATAAATGCGGGCCCATAAACGTACCTAAGAAGTGAAAATTGGTACCTTGCACGCAGGATGCAAGAAATGCTTGAGTGTTAACCATCATCGGTACCAAGTACCTAGGTTATATCGAGTGCGTAGATGGAAGTCGGTACCAAAGGGAAACCTTCCTAGGCTAGGTGCACGCAAGTGAGTATGGATCGATCAGTAGAAAGATGGGAAGCCCAAGGAAACCTTCCTAGGCTAGGTGCACGCAAGTGAGTATGGATCGATCAGTAGAAAGATGGGAAGCCCAAGGAAACCTTCCTAGGCTAGGTGCACGCAAGTGAGTATGGATCGATCAGTAGAAAGATGGGAAGCCCATGGAAACCTTCCTAGGCTAGGTGCACGCAAGTGAGTATGGATCGATCAGTAGAAAGATGGGAAGCCCAAGGAAACCTTCCTAGGCTAGGTGCACGCAAGTGAGTATGGATCGATCAGTAGAAAGATGGGAAGCCCAAGGAAACCTTCCTAGGCTAGGTGCACGCAAGTGAGTATGGATCGATCAGTAGAAAGATGGGAAGCCCAAGGAAACCTTCCTAGGCTAGGTGCACGCAAGTGAGTATGGATCGATCAGTAGAAAGATGGGAAGCCCAAGGAAACCTTCCTAGGCTAGGTGCACGCAAGTGAGTATGGATCGATCAGTAGAAAGATGGGAAGCCATAGGAAACCTTCCTAGGCTAGGTGCACGCAAGTGAGTATGGATCGATCAGTAGAAAGATGGGAAGCCCAAGGAAACCTTCCTAGGCTAGGTGCACGCAAGTGAGTATGGATCGATCAGTAGAAAGATGGGAAGCCCAAGGAAACCTTCCTAGGCTAGGTGCACGCAAGTGAGTATGGATCGATCAGTAGAAAGATGGGAAGCCCAAGGAAACCTTCCTAGGCTAGGTGCACGCAAGTGAGTATGGATCGATCAGTAGAAAGATGGGAAGCCATAGGAAACCTTCCTAGGCTAGGTGCACGCAAGTGAGTATGGATCGATCAGTAGAAAGATGGGAAGCCATAGGAAACCTTCCTAGGCTAGGTGCACGCAAGTGAGTATGGATCGATCAGTAGAAAGATGGGAAGCCATAGGAAACCTTCCTAGGCTAGGTGCACGCAAGTGAGTATGGATCGATCAGTAGAAAGATGGGAAGCCCAAGGAAACCTTCCTAGGCTAGGTGCACGCAAGTGAGTATGGATCGATCAGTAGAAAGATGGGAAGCCCAAGGAAACCTTCCTAGGCTAGGTGCACGCAAGTGAGTATGGATCGATCAGTAGAAAGATGGGAAGCCATAGGAAACCTTCCTAGGCTAGGTGCACGCAAGTGAGTATGGATCGATCAGTAGAAAGATGGGAAGCCATAGGAAACCTTCCTAGGCTAGGTGCACGCAAGTGAGTATGGATCGATCAGTAGAAAGATGGGAAGCCATAGGAAACCTTCCTAGGCTAGGTGCACGCAAGTGAGTATGGATCGATCAGTAGAAAGATGGGAAGCCATAGGAAACCTTCCTAGGCTAGGTGCACGCAAGTGAGTATGGATCGATCAGTAGAAAGATGGGAAGCCATAGGAAACCTTCCTAGGCTAGGTGCACGCAAGTGAGTATGGATCGATCAGTAGAAAGATGGGAAGCCATAGGAAACCTTCCTAGGCTAGGTGCACGCAAGTGAGTATGGATCGATCAGTAGAAAGATGGGAAGCCCAAGGAAACCTTCCTAGGCTAGGTGCACGCAAGTGAGTATGGATCGATCAGTAGAAAGATGGGAAGCCCAAGGAAACCTTCCTAGGCTAGGTGCACGCAAGTGAGTATGGATCGATCAGTAGAAAGATGGGAAGCCCAAGGAAACCTTCCTAGGCTAGGTGCACGCAAGTGAGTATGGATCGATCAGTAGAAAGATGGGAAGCCATAGGAAACCTTCCTAGGCTAGGTGCACGCAAGTGAGTATGGATCGATCAGTAGAAAGATGGGAAGCCATAGGAAACCTTCCTAGGCTAGGTGCACGCAAGTGAGTATGGATCGATCAGTAGAAAGATGGGAAGCCATAGGAAACCTTCCTAGGCTAGGTGCACGCAAGTGAGTATGGATCGATCAGTAGAAAGATGGGAAGCCATAGGAAACCTTCCTAGGCTAGGTGCACGCAAGTGAGTATGGATCGATCAGTAGAAAGATGGGAAGCCCAAGGAAACCTTCCTAGGCTAGGTGCACGCAAGTGAGTATGGATCGATCAGTAGAAAGATGGGAAGCCCAAGGAAACCTTCCTAGGCTAGGTGCACGCAAGTGAGTATGGATCGATCAGTAGAAAGATGGGAAGCCATAGGAAACCTTCCTAGGCTAGGTGCACGCAAGTGAGTATGGATCGATCAGTAGAAAGATGGGAAGCCATAGGAAACCTTCCTAGGCTAGGTGCACGCAAGTGAGTATGGATCGATCAGTAGAAAGATGGGAAGCCATAGGAAACCTTCCTAGGCTAGGTGCACGCAAGTGAGTATGGATCGATCAGTAGAAAGATGGGAAGCCCAAGGAAACCTTCCTAGGCTAGGTGCACGCAAGTGAGTATGGATCGATCAGTAGAAAGATGGGAAGCCCAAGGAAACCTTCCTAGGCTAGGTGCACGCAAGTGAGTATGGATCGATCAGTAGAAAGTGGGAAGCCCATTACCAGATGCCCTAGTGAAGACCGTAAACGAATATCATGAACCGATAAGGAGCACCAAATGCCCTAGTGAAGACCGTAAACGAATATCATGAACCGATAAGGAGCACCAAATGCCCTAGTGAAGACCGTAAACGAATATCATGAACCGATAAGGAGCACCAAATGCCCTAGTGAAGACCGTAAACGAATATCATGAACCAAGAAGTAGCAACGAATGCCTGAAAAAGTACCAAGTCCACGGTATAGAGTAACGAGAGTTAACCGCCGTGATGTATGCAATGAGGGCAGCCATTGCATGGGTTCTGGACTTGGTTCGCGAATAACTTTTTTGCTAGACATCGGACAAAGTTGACGTGTAAGAACGAAATGTAGCATTTGATGCCACCTATCCAAAACTTTTTCAAGATTGAAGATCCGATCGATACAGCCTGAGTTATAGGCAAAAGTTGGTGCAAAAACGAGCATTTTTAATGGTGAAAAATCGGTACTCCTCGAATAGCTCCTGTTGGCAGCATCGGACCACATGGTCGTGGAGGAACATATTGTAGCGTGCGGTGTCAAGTATCGACACCCAAAACCGCATGTCCGATGGACGGAAAATGACCAAGTTATAGTGAAAACTTGGTTGCACCAAATTCCCGAAGAAGTGCAACGAGAAGGTGAATGCGATGGTTGTTCGTCGAATAGCTCCGGCCACAGACATGGTAGCGATTAGTGGTGCATGGAAGAAATCTAGCCACAAGTGCCATCTACCCATGGCCAGAAGAAAGTGTGGCCATATCTTGGATACCGGCGGAGCTATGGGGCAAATATGGGCCAAAAATGGTGCAAGTTGGACCAAAAATCCGAAAAAGTACCTAGGTAAATGCGATGGTTGTTCGTCGAATAGCTCCGGCCACAGACATGGTAGCGATTAGTGGTGCATGGAAGAAATCTAGCCACAAGTGCCATCTAGCCATGGCCAGAAGAAAGTGTGGCCATATCTTGGATACCGGCGGAGCTATGGGGCAAATATGGGCCAAAAATGGTGCAAGTTGGACCAAAAATCCGAAAAAGTACCTAGGTAAATGCGATGGTTGTTCGTCGAATAGCTCCGGCCACAGACATGGTAGCGATTAGTGGTGCATGGAAGAAATCTAGCCACAAGTGCCATCTACCCATGGCCAGAAGAAAGTGTGGCCATATCTTGGATACCGGCGGAGCTATGGGGCAAATATGGGCCAAAAATGGTGCAAGTTGGACCAAAAATCCGAAAAAGTACCTAGGTAAATGCGATGGTTGTTCGTCGAATAGCTCCGGCCACAGACATGGTAGCGATTAGTGGTGCATGGAAGAAATCTAGCCACAAGTGCCATCTACCCATGGCCAGAAGAAAGTGTGGCCATATCTTGGATACCGGCGGAGCTATGGGGCAAATATGGGCCAAAAATGGTGCAAGTTGGACCAAAAATCCGACCAAGTTCGCGAGGCGCTTTCGTGAATAGCTCCGGCCACAGACATGGTAGCGATTAGTGGTGCATGGAAGAAATCTAGCCACAAGTGCCATCTACCCATGGCCAGAAGAAAGTGTGGCCATATCTTGGATACCGGCGGAGCTATGGGGCAAATATGGGCCAAAAATGGGTAAAATTGTACGGTCCAAAGCCAAGGGTAAATTTTTTTATTCCTCTAATAACTTCTAGCACAGACATTGAATCGGTTGGTGATGTATGGATGAAATGTAGCAAACAGTTGGAACTACCCATAAAATCTTAAAGATTGACGATCCAATGTATAGAACCGGAGTAATGTGCGATACTTGGTGAAAAATCGAGTGAAAAATTAGCTATAAACTGTTTTTGGCCCATAACTCGAATACTAGACATCGGAAGGGGGGGTCGTAGAACGATTTTTTGTTGCCCTATCGATTCCCTATCGAACGAGCAAAAGTTGTTTTTTTGACCAAAAAGGACCCCTACTCTAGTAAAATTGGCCTGATTTTACTAGTCCCCGGTACCCGTACAGGCAAAATGAGCAAAATGCTCAAGTATGAATGGTTTTTGGCTAATAACTCGAATACTAGACGTCGCAGGGGGGTGTCGTGGAACAATTTTTGGTAGCCCTTGAAATTATCTATCGAATGACATATACTTGATTTTTGGCCAAAAAGTTCCCTAGACTAGTAAAAATCGCATCATTTTACTAGAGTCGGGTAACTCGAATACTAGACGTCGCAGGGGGGTGTCATGGAACAATTTTTGGTAGCCCTTGAAATTATCTATCGAATGACATATACTTGATTTTTGGCCAAAAAGTTCCCTAGACTAGTAAAAATCGCATCATTTTACTAGAGTCGGGTACCCTGGACGAAAAACCGCTTAAGTTGCGGTTTTTGGCTAATAACTCGAATACTAGACGTCGCAGGGGGGTGTCGTGGAACAATTTTTGGTAGCCCTTGAAATTATCTATCGAATGACATATACTTGATTTTTGGCCAAAAAGTTCCCTAGACTAGTAAAAATCGCATCATTTTACTAGAGTCGGGTACCCTGGACGAAAAACCGCTATAGTTGCGGTTTTTGGCTAATAACTCTAATACTAGACGTCGGAGGGGGGTGTCGTGGAACAATTTTTGGTAGCCCTTGAAATTATCTATCGAATGACATATACTTGATTTTTGGCCAAAAAGTTCCCTAGACTAGTAAAAATCGCATCATTTTACTAGAGTCGGGTACCCTGGACGAAAAACCGCTTAAGTTGCGGTTTTTGGCTAATAACTCGAATACTAGACGTCGCAGGGGGGTGTCGTGGAACAATTTTTGGTAGCCCTTGAAATTATCTATCGAATGACATATACTTGATTTTTTGACCAAAAAGTTCCTAGACTAGTAAAAATCGCATCATTTTACTAGAGTCGGGTACCCTGTACGAAAAACCGCTATAGTTGCGGTTTTTGGCCAATAACTCGAATACTAGACGTCGGAGGGGGGTGCCGTAGAACAATTTTTTGTAGCCCTTGAAATTACCTTTCGAATGATATATAGTGGTTTTTTGGTCAAACAGTGACCCCGAGACTAGTAACCCTCCATACACAAAACCGCCTAAAAAGTTTTGGTTTTGCAAAATTTTGAAAAGTGCGTCAAAAAAATTTTTTCAAAAAGTACCAAATCGTGATCAGAACTCACTATAGACCATAAAAAGTGAAATCCGATGGTCATTTGCAACACTTGGTCAATCGAGAAAAATTTCACTTTTTTACTAGAGTCGGGTACCCTGAACGAAAAATCGCTCAAGTGATGGTTTTTGGCCAATAACTCGAATACTAGACGTCGGAGGGGGGTGCCGTAGAACAATTTTTTGTAGCCCTTGAAATTACCTTTCGAATGATATATAGTGGTTTTTTGGTCAAACAGTGACCCCGAGACTAGTAACCCTCCATACACAAAACCGCCTACAAAAACTTTGTTTTGAAAAATTTTGAAAAGTTCAAAAAAATTTTTTTTTCAAAAACTACTAAAACGTGATAAGAACTTACTATAGACCATGAAAAGTGATATCCGATGATAATTTGCAAAAGTTGGTAACTAGTAAAAAATTTCACTTTTTTACTAGAGTCGGTGCAACGAGAAAAAAAAAGTCCGTGATGGAGAAAAATGGCACGTTTTCCACGCCTGTACGCTTTCGTTTTCTATATAGGGGGTAGGTGAGCCAGAAGCATGAATTTGACTGAGTACGTATCTTTATGAATTGGGCCCTTCTAAATCGATTGAGACTACCCCCAGGACGATCGGACGACTGCTTCTGGCTCAAAATGTGGTTTTTAGATTTTGATCGTCAATTATGAGAGAAAAAATCGATTAGAAGTAAAGATACGAAATGCTTGGTCTAAGTTGGGAAACGACTTCGGATATTTGTTGGACGTTGTCGTAGAAGGTCCGAGGACCAAGGAAAAGTGATTTCCAAGTGGATTTATGCACTATTAGTCGATGGTAAGATGTGAAATTAGTAGAACTTACCATACAGTTTGCGAAGTTGAAGCAATCGGTTGGTGAACATGGTACTGTCTGTCCAATTTGGTGGTTCGGAATGAGTGAAACGATGTTGATGATGGATAGACGTTCCGATTGCCCCCGATCGGGGAACATATAGTGGTCTTTAAGGTCCAAGTACCTATGTTTTGGTAAGCAGAACTGAGAGTTAAAGGATGAAAGTCGGCCATTCCTAATATCATCCTATCGGTGGTTCGCGAGTTGTTTGAGGACCGGAGCAGCTCGCGATGAAACGGTCCTAGGGTATTGGTTATCCATCCAAGGAAGAGTAAATGCGATCCTAGATGTGTGTCGTTGGCCGTTCTACCGGTATCGCCTATCGATGAGATATCGACGGGCATGCCTTACTCGAAAGTTGAATTCTAGGATCGATGGTCAAACAGACCTATGAGAGATAAACCAAACTGAACACGTATTGATGTCGGCTTTTCCTATCATTTGATGCCGCAGGTTGTTTAGGGACCGGAGCAACTTGCGGCCGAGACGGTCCCCGGGGGTTTCTTTCTCCAAGGAGTGGAAACTATTAAGCAAGAGTTGTAGCAAGATACGATCCTCTGATGTGTCGTTGGCCGTTCATGCGGTATCGCCTGTCGATGAGACATCGATGGGCATGCCTTACTCTACCGACCTTCTAATTGAGAGTATTAATCAGGGATCGATGGTCAAACAAGACCAATGAGCGATAAACCAAACTGAACACGTATTGATGTCGGCTTTTCCTATCATTTGATGCCGCAGGTTGTTTAGGGACCGGAGCAGCTTGCGGCCGAGACGGTCCCCGGGGGTTTCTTTCTCCAAGAAGAAGAAACGATTAAGCAAAAGTTGTAGCAAGATACGATCCTCTGATGTGTCGTTGGCCGTTCATGCGGTATCGCCTGTCGATGAGACATCGATGGGCATGCCTTACTCTACCGACCTTCTAATTGAGAGTATTAATCAGGGATCGATGGTCAAACAGACCTATGAGCGATAAACCAAACTGAACACGTATTGATGTCGGCATTTCCTATCATTTGTCGCAGGTTGTTTAGGGACCGGAGCAGCTTGCGACCGAGACGGTCCCCGGGGGTTTCTTTCTCCAAGGAGAAGAAACGATTAAGCAAAAGTTGTAGCAAGATACGATCCTCTGATGTGTTGTTGGCCGTTCAAGCGGTATCGCCTGTCGATGAGATATCGATGGGCATGCCTTACTCTCCCGACTGGATTACTGAGAGTTTAATCAGGGATCGATGGTCAAACAGACCAATGAGCGATAAACCAAACTGAACACATATTGATGTCGGCATTTCCTATCATTTGTCGCAGGTTGTTTAGGGACCGGAGCAGCTTGCGACCGAGACGGTCCCCGGGGGTTTCTTTCTCTAAGGAGTGGAAACGATTAAGCAAAAGTCGTAGCAATAATCGATCACCTGATGTGTCGTTGGCCGTTCTTGCGGTATCGCCTGTCGATGAGATATCGATGGGCATGCCTTACTCTCCTGACTGTTTAATTGAGAGTTATAATCAGGGATCGATGGTCAAAAAGACCTATGAGCGATAAACCAAACTGAACACGTATTGATGTCGGCATTTCCTATCATTTGTCGCAGGTTGTTTAGGGACCGGAGCAGCTTGCGACCGAGACGGTCCCCGGGGGTTTCTTTCTCCAAGGAGAAGAAACGATTAAGCAAAAGTTGTAGCAAGATACGATCCTCTGATGTGTCGTTGGCCGTTCAAGCGGTATCGCCTGTCGATGAGATATCGATGGGCATGCCTTACTCTCCCGACTGGATTACTGAGAGTTTAATCAGGGATCGATGGTCAAACAGACCAATGAGCGATAAACCAAACTGAACACATATTGATGTCGGCATTTCCTATCATTTGTCGCAGGTTGTTTAGGGACCGGAGCAGCTTGCGACCGAGACGGTCCCCGGGGGTTTCTTTCTCTAAGGAGTGGAAACGATTAAGCAAAAGTCGTAGCAATAATCGATCACCTGATGTGTCGTTGGCCGTTCTTGCGGTATCGCCTGTCGATGAGATATCGATGGGCATGCCTTACTCTCCTGACTGTTTAATTGAGAGTTATAATCAGGGATCGATGGTCAAAAAGACCTATGAGCGATAAACCAAACTGAACACGTATTGATGTCGGCATTTCCTATCATTTGTCGCAGGTTGTTTGGGGACCGGAGCAGCTTGCGACCGAGACGGTCCCTTCCCGAAAGATGGTGAACCGAGTCGTCTGGCGTAAAAACCGGACGACTCGAAAGGGCTTGACCCTTTCAAGTGAGCGATAATCACATTCTACGCTCAGTTCGACAGCTACAAGGCAATCACTCGCTATGTTCAGAGCTAATACATGCAACATGCCGGCATTGTTTCCACCGACGCATGGATTCAAGACTGGTGCACTTATTAGTTAAACCGTTCGCCTCCGGGTGTTTCGAGTTCAAGTCTGGATGAGGATTGATCTTGCTGGTAATAGCTTGAGCCCCTGAATAAGGGGTCGAAGCGTACATCTTGAGACCATGTACAACATATTACCAAATCGGCACCATGGGTTCGGGTGCAAGTGATGTAACCGTGAAAGATGTTGAGCAGCCCAACATCGGTTTACACACGCATAATAGGAAGGCAGCGCTGTCGACTGGTCAGTCGTGTAAGAAGTGTGCATTATCGATCACAAATATATTGGTGATCTGTAGGTTGCGCATACACCATGCCCGGTGTAAAGTGCCGTGGTCCCCCCCGGGGGGCTGCATCAAACCGTTCGCCACGCGAACTACCCAATGGAACGAACTCGATGCATTTAATAAGAAGAAGAGATGATAATGAAACACGGTCGATTAAAGAGTTGAAAACGTTGAAATACCTATAAGCAAGTCTTAAGTTGGTGGTGACCGTTACGCCCCAACAAATTGGTGCCTTACCCTACACCAAAGAGCCATTCAACATGGTTCAAGTGAGCGATAATCACGCTCTACGCTCAGTATGACAGCTGCAAGGCAATCACTCGCTAAGTTCAGAGCTAATACATGCAACACGCCGGCATTGTTTCCACCGACGCATGGATTCAAGACTGGTGCACTTATTAGTTAAACCGTTCGCCTCCGGGTGTTTCGAGTTCAAGTCTGGATGAGGATTGTTCTTGCTGGTAATAGCTTGAGCCCCTGAATAAGGGGCCGAAGCGTACATCTTGAGAGTAAATGTACAACATATTACCAAATCGGCACCGTGGGTTCTGGTGCAAGTGATGTAACCATGAAAGATGTTGAGCAGCCCAACATCGGTTTACACACGCATAAGGGGTTTATTGTTATCTGTAGGTTGCGCATACACCATACCCGGTGTAAAGTGCCGTGGTCCCCCAGGGGGCTGCATCAAAACGTTCGCCATGCGAACTACCCAATGGAACGAACTCGATGTATTGAAAGAGATGAACAATTAATAGCGAGAATAGGGGCCCGGAAGCAATTCCGCGGCCCTACGGTCGATTCAAGAGTTGAAACGTTGTACAATCGTGGATAGCACCTAGTGCTAATATGGTGAGAGATAATGTGTGAGGAAATTTAGTTTCCTAAAGTTTAGTTAGTGGTTTCCGTTGTGCCCTAACAAACTTAAAGTTGGTGGTGACCGTTACACCCCAACAAATTGGTGCCTTACCCAACACCAAAGAGCCATTCCATATGGTTCTAGAGAGAGAGAGTTGTGTGGAAATTTATTTCCCACTAAGCGAGTGTGTGTCTGTAGTGGAACGAATTCTGGTTGATCCTACCAGTAATATACGCTTGTCTCAAAGGTTAAGCCATGCATGTCTAAGTACAAACATAAATGAATGTGAAACCGCATAAGGCTCAGTATAACAGCTATAATTCACAAGATCATCCTACCACTAGTTACTTGGATAACTGTGGAAAATCCAGAGCTAATACATGCAACATGCCGGGACTGTTGCCCTCGCGGGTAGCTGAACTGGTGCACTTATTAGTTAAACCAATCGCCTCCGGGCGGCTTGAGTTGAAGTCTGGATAAGGACGCAGATCGTATGGTCGCTTGTCGACTGACGACAGATCTTTCAAATGTCTGCCCTATCAACTATTGATGGTAGTGTAGAGGACTACCATGGTTGCGACGGGTAACGGGGAATCAGGGTTCGATTCCGGAGAGGGAGCCTGAGAAATGGCTACCACATCCAAGGAAGGCAGCAGGCGCGTAAATTACCCAATCCCAGTACGGGGAGGTAGTGACGAGAAATAACAATATGGACCTCTCTAACGATGGTCCATAATTGGAATGAGTTGAGTATAAATCCTTCAACAAGGATCAAGTGGAGGGCAAGTCTGGTGCCAGCAGCCGCGGTAATTCCAGCTCCACTAGCGTATATTAAAGTTGTTGCGGTTAAAACGTTCGAAGTTGATTGCCCGTCCAGACACGTGACCGCCACGGGCGCCCGGTTACACGCCGGGGCCGTTCGTGCGCGCGCTCACGGCTGCGACTCACAATGGTGTACTTGGGCGTTACTCTGTGAACGAGTACCGTGCTACCGGTTAACTCCGGCACGGGCTCCTCATGGTGCTCAAGATACTCACATTTACCTTGAACAAATTAGAGTGCTCAAAGCAGGCTAAGACAAAGCGTCCGGCCCCCCGGTGGGGTTGGCGTTGGCCGAGAATAATCTTGCATGGAATAATGGAATATGACCTCGGTTTATACGATTTCGTTGGTTTGTCAGAAACCTAGAGGTAATGATTAACAGAAGTAGTTGGGGGCATTGGTATTACGGCGCGAGAGGTGAAATTCGTAGACCGTCGTAGGACCAACTGAAGCGAAAGCGTTTGCCATGGATGCTTTCTTTAATCAAGAACGAAAGTTAGAGGATCGAAGGCGATTAGATACCGCCCTAGTTCTAACCGTAAACGATGCCAATTAGCAATTGGGAGACGCTACCCCTATTCGGTGCTCTCAGTCGCTTCCGGGAAACCAAAATCGGGTTCCGGGGGAAGTATGGTTGCAAAGTTGAAACTTAAAGGAATTGACGGAAGGGCACCACAAGAAGTGGAGCTTGCGGCTTAATTTGACTCAACACGGGAAAATTTACCAGGTCCAAACTTATCGAGGTAAGACAGATTGATAGCTCTTTCTCAAATTTAAGGGTAGTGGTGCATGGCCGTTCTTAGTTCGTGGAATGATTTGTCTGGTTAATTCCGATAACGAACGTGACTCAAACATGCTAACTAGAACGCTGTCAGCAGTGCGCCTCCGGGCGCACCTGACGTTACAGCCGGGCGGCGCCTTCACGGGCGGTCGTCGGCTACGTTTGCCCTGCTTAGCGGGACAACTTGTGTTTAGCAAGCTGAGAATGAGCGATAACAGGTCCGTGATGCCCTTAGATGTTCTGGGCTGCACGCGTGCTACAATGTGGGTCGCAGCGTGTTCTCGCCAATAGGCGCCCCCATTCCGAGAGGAACGGGAAATCACTAAAATGCCCATCTAGTCGGGATTGGGGACTGCAACGGTCCCCATGAACCTGGAATTTCTAGTAAGCACTAGTCATTAGCTAGTGCTGATTACGTCCCTGCCCTTTGTACACACCGCCCGTCGCTACTACCGATGGATTATTTAGTGAGGTTTCTGGAGGCTTACCTTCCGCGGTTCCTTCGTGAGCTGCAGCTGGCATGGCTGAAGTTGACCGAACTTGATGATTTAGAGGAAGTAAAAGTCGTAACAAGGTTTCCGTAGGTGAACCTGCGGAAGGATCATTACTGATGATCGTCCGCGAGTGACCAACCATGGGCTGCCTTCGGTGTAGCTCGGTCGCTCGCTTGCTATGTGTCAGAATTTGTTGAAAGCCAACTCGTTCGTTGTACACTTTGATGGGTGACCATCACTGTGTCCCCGTGCCGAGCTAGATCTCCCCTAGCCGTAAGGCACTTGAACGCCCCTTCGACGACGAGTTGCATGTGTGTGGTATGTGTCAGAATCTGGTGAAGCTTTCTGCATGTGATGTGCCTTGTGTGGATCCGTGGCCATTGCATTGTGTCTGGTGCTTAGATACCCAGACACTTAGAACGCTTGCGCGGAAAGCAAACTCGATCGTTGTACACTTTGATGGGTGACCATCACTGTGTCTCCGTGCCGTGCTAGATCCCCCCTAGCCGTAAGGCACTTTGAACGCCCCTTCGACGACGAGTTACAAGAGTGTGGTATGTGTCAGAATCTGGTGAAGCTTTCTGCATGTGATGTGCCTTGTGTGGATCCGTGGCCATTGCATTGTGTCTGGTGCTTAGATACCCAGACACTTAGAACGCTTGCGCGGAAAGCAAACTCGATCGTTGTACACTTTGATGGGCGACCATCACTGTGTCTCCGTGCCGAGCTAGATCTCCCCTAGCCGTAAGGCACTTTGAACGCCCCTTCGACGACGAGTTGCATGTGTGTGGTATGTGTCAGAATCTGGTAAAGCTTTCTGCATGTGATGTGCCTTGTGTGGATCCGTGGCCATCGCATCGTGTCTGGTGTGTAGGTACCCAGACACTTAAGCAAACTCGATCGTTGTACACTTTGATGGGCGAGCATCACTGTGTATCCGTGCCGTGTAAGAGCTCCCCTGGCCATCAGGCACTTGAAAGGTCCTTCGACGACGAGTTACAATAATGGTGTGTTAGATACGTCAGATTACGGTGTCTACTAGTGTGCAATACGTATCCGGCTACGGCACGGAACGAACGGGAACTGTGGTGCAGACAAACAAGAGTTAAGCCTATTAGTCATTAACTCTAAGGACGGGGCCATGGGGCGGTACACAAAGGATACGGATGAGCGAGTATGCAGGCCCAATACTCAATAGCTCGATCCGATCCAAGCACATGAGTTGACTGCGGCGCCAGGTTAACCAATGTGCTAGATTCTATTTGGCCAGTAGAATCTTGTGTCTTAAGCGATTTGATACCAAGACACCAGAACGAAAGTTAGTTGAAGAGTTATTAAACTCTTATGAAGTATGGTTGTGCAATCACAACTTATGACTTTAACCTATAAAGTGGATATGGACTTGCAATTATAACATGGAATCTCTACACACCCCATGAGCTCGATCCAATCCACGCACAC
>NW_026045179.1:122500-132500 GCF_943734845.2 Anopheles funestus
AGTAGCACCATAGAGGCCCGAGTAGAGCGAAATGTGGGCCAAATTGAACATTTGAAAATTTTTACAAGTCCAGAAAATTTTCTAAGTCCAGAAAATTTTCTAAGTCCAAAGAGTTGGACAAATTTCCTTAGGCCCAAAGGTTGCACTGAATGTTCCTAAGTTGGCCATCAGTACCCATGAAGTATCGCGAAGGTTCACCCGAAAGACACAATATGCCCTAAAGTACCCACAGAGTACCCACAAGTTGCACCCAATTGGCCTAAGTTGGCCAAAAGTACCGACAAGTAGCACCATAGAGGCCCGAGTAGAGCGAAATGTGGGCCAAATTGAACATTTGAAAATTTTTACAAGTCCAGAAAATTTTCTAAGTCCAGAAAATTTTCTAAGTCCAAAGAGTTGGACAAATTTCCTTAGGCCCAAAGGTTGCACTGAATGTTCCTAAGTTGGCCATCAGTACCCATGAAGTATCGCGAAGGTTCACCCGAAAGACACAATATGCCCTAAAGTACCCACAGAGTACCCACAAGTTGCACCCAATTGGCCTAAGTTGGCCAAAAGTACCGACAAGTAGCACCATAGAGGCCCGAGTAGAGCGAAATGTGGGCCAAAGTACCGAGTAGTTGCAACAAATGCCCAAATGGATACCAAAATGTGGTACCAAGCACCTAACTGTTGCAACAAATGCTAGCTTTCTGAGCAAAAGCTGTGGACCAATTTCGTAGAAGAACCGCCTAGGCGAAAAGGCAAAAATCGCCGAAGCTGGCCCGCTCGCAGAGCTCGCGGGCCAGGAGATACTCATAGGGCGATTTACTAGAGTGGGGAACTTGAGAATTTTTGTGTCCGAGACTTTGGGCAACTTCGCGGCCGCCCCCTTAAAGTAAAAGATTTTCTCTGGGTGCCTAAAATTCGCAATTCCCGCAAAGTCGGGAAGACGTTAAAGTTTTTGCCCAAAAAATGGCCATCGATTTAAGGTGATTTTCCAATAAGAAAATTTTTCCTAAGATGAATTTTTTCGAATATTTCCTAAACTAAGCGTCGGAGCACATGGCCGTGGAGGAACTTTTGGTAGCTTTTGGCAAGGGCTATCGGATGAAATAATGCGAAAGGCCATCGGAGCGATATTGGATAAATGCGGGCCCATAAACGTACCTAAGAAGTGAAAATTGGTACCTTGCACGCAGGATGCAAGAAATGCTTGAGTGTTAACCATCATCGGTACCAAGTACCTAGGTTATATCGAGTGCGTAGATGGAAGTCGGTACCAAAGGGAAACCTTCCTAGGCTAGGTGCACGCAAGTGAGTATGGATCGATCAGTAGAAAGATGGGAAGCCCAAGGAAACCTTCCTAGGCTAGGTGCACGCAAGTGAGTATGGATCGATCAGTAGAAAGATGGGAAGCCCAAGGAAACCTTCCTAGGCTAGGTGCACGCAAGTGAGTATGGATCGATCAGTAGAAAGATGGGAAGCCCAAGGAAACCTTCCTAGGCTAGGTGCACGCAAGTGAGTATGGATCGATCAGTAGAAAGATGGGAAGCCCAAGGAAACCTTCCTAGGCTAGGTGCACGCAAGTGAGTATGGATCGATCAGTAGAAAGATGGGAAGCCCAAGGAAACCTTCCTAGGCTAGGTGCACGCAAGTGAGTATGGATCGATCAGTAGAAAGATGGGAAGCCCAAGGAAACCTTCCTAGGCTAGGTGCACGCAAGTGAGTATGGATCGATCAGTAGAAAGATGGGAAGCCCAAGGAAACCTTCCTAGGCTAGGTGCACGCAAGTGAGTATGGATCGATCAGTAGAAAGATGGGAAGCCATAGGAAACCTTCCTAGGCTAGGTGCACGCAAGTGAGTATGGATCGATCAGTAGAAAGATGGGAAGCCCAAGGAAACCTTCCTAGGCTAGGTGCACGCAAGTGAGTATGGATCGATCAGTAGAAAGATGGGAAGCCCAAGGAAACCTTCCTAGGCTAGGTGCACGCAAGTGAGTATGGATCGATCAGTAGAAAGATGGGAAGCCCAAGGAAACCTTCCTAGGCTAGGTGCACGCAAGTGAGTATGGATCGATCAGTAGAAAGATGGGAAGCCATAGGAAACCTTCCTAGGCTAGGTGCACGCAAGTGAGTATGGATCGATCAGTAGAAAGATGGGAAGCCATAGGAAACCTTCCTAGGCTAGGTGCACGCAAGTGAGTATGGATCGATCAGTAGAAAGATGGGAAGCCATAGGAAACCTTCCTAGGCTAGGTGCACGCAAGTGAGTATGGATCGATCAGTAGAAAGATGGGAAGCCCAAGGAAACCTTCCTAGGCTAGGTGCACGCAAGTGAGTATGGATCGATCAGTAGAAAGATGGGAAGCCCAAGGAAACCTTCCTAGGCTAGGTGCACGCAAGTGAGTATGGATCGATCAGTAGAAAGATGGGAAGCCATAGGAAACCTTCCTAGGCTAGGTGCACGCAAGTGAGTATGGATCGATCAGTAGAAAGATGGGAAGCCATAGGAAACCTTCCTAGGCTAGGTGCACGCAAGTGAGTATGGATCGATCAGTAGAAAGATGGGAAGCCATAGGAAACCTTCCTAGGCTAGGTGCACGCAAGTGAGTATGGATCGATCAGTAGAAAGATGGGAAGCCCAAGGAAACCTTCCTAGGCTAGGTGCACGCAAGTGAGTATGGATCGATCAGTAGAAAGATGGGAAGCCCAAGGAAACCTTCCTAGGCTAGGTGCACGCAAGTGAGTATGGATCGATCAGTAGAAAGATGGGAAGCCATAGGAAACCTTCCTAGGCTAGGTGCACGCAAGTGAGTATGGATCGATCAGTAGAAAGATGGGAAGCCATAGGAAACCTTCCTAGGCTAGGTGCACGCAAGTGAGTATGGATCGATCAGTAGAAAGATGGGAAGCCATAGGAAACCTTCCTAGGCTAGGTGCACGCAAGTGAGTATGGATCGATCAGTAGAAAGATGGGAAGCCATAGGAAACCTTCCTAGGCTAGGTGCACGCAAGTGAGTATGGATCGATCAGTAGAAAGATGGGAAGCCATAGGAAACCTTCCTAGGCTAGGTGCACGCAAGTGAGTATGGATCGATCAGTAGAAAGATGGGAAGCCATAGGAAACCTTCCTAGGCTAGGTGCACGCAAGTGAGTATGGATCGATCAGTAGAAAGATGGGAAGCCCAAGGAAACCTTCCTAGGCTAGGTGCACGCAAGTGAGTATGGATCGATCAGTAGAAAGATGGGAAGCCATAGGAAACCTTCCTAGGCTAGGTGCACGCAAGTGAGTATGGATCGATCAGTAGAAAGATGGGAAGCCCAAGGAAACCTTCCTAGGCTAGGTGCACGCAAGTGAGTATGGATCGATCAGTAGAAAGATGGGAAGCCCAAGGAAACCTTCCTAGGCTAGGTGCACGCAAGTGAGTATGGATCGATCAGTAGAAAGATGGGAAGCCATAGGAAACCTTCCTAGGCTAGGTGCACGCAAGTGAGTATGGATCGATCAGTAGAAAGATGGGAAGCCATAGGAAACCTTCCTAGGCTAGGTGCACGCAAGTGAGTATGGATCGATCAGTAGAAAGATGGGAAGCCATAGGAAACCTTCCTAGGCTAGGTGCACGCAAGTGAGTATGGATCGATCAGTAGAAAGATGGGAAGCCCAAGGAAACCTTCCTAGGCTAGGTGCACGCAAGTGAGTATGGATCGATCAGTAGAAAGATGGGAAGCCCAAGGAAACCTTCCTAGGCTAGGTGCACGCAAGTGAGTATGGATCGATCAGTAGAAAGTGGGAAGCCCATTACCAGATGCCCTAGTGAAGACCGTAAACGAATATCATGAACCGATAAGGAGCACCAAATGCCCTAGTGAAGACCGTAAACGAATATCATGAACCGATAAGGAGCACCAAATGCCCTAGTGAAGACCGTAAACGAATATCATGAACCGATAAGGAGCACCAAATGCCCTAGTGAAGACCGTAAACGAATATCATGAACCAAGAAGTAGCAACGAATGCCTGAAAAAGTACCAAGTCCACGGTATAGAGTAACGAGAGTTAACCGCCGTGATGTATGCAATGAGGGCAGCCATTGCATGGGTTCTGGACTTGGTTCGCGAATAACTTTTTTGCTAGACATCGGACAAAGTTAACGTGTAAGAACGAAATGTAGCATTTGATGCCACCTATCCAAAACTTTTTCAAGATTGAAGATCCGATCGATACAGCCTGAGTTATAGGCAAAAGTTGGTGCAAAAACGAGCATTTTTAATGGTGAAAAATCGGTACTCCTCGAATAGCTCCTGTTGGCAGCATCGGACCACATGGTCGTGGAGGAACATATTGTAGCGTGCGGTGTCAAGTATCGACACCCAAAACCGCATGTCCGATGGACGGAAAATGACCAAGTTATAGTGAAAACTTGGTTGCACCAAATTCCCGAAGAAGTGCAACGAGAAGGTGAATGCGATGGTTGTTCGTCGAATAGCTCCGGCCACAGACATGGTAGCGATTAGTGGTGCATGGAAGAAATCTAGCCACAAGTGCCATCTACCCATGGCCAGAAGAAAGTGTGGCCATATCTTGGATACCGGCGGAGCTATGGGGCAAATATGGGCCAAAAATGGTGCAAGTTGGACCAAAAATCCGAAAAAGTACCTAGGTAAATGCGATGGTTGTTCGTCGAATAGCTCCGGCCACAGACATGGTAGCGATTAGTGGTGCATGGAAGAAATCTAGCCACAAGTGCCATCTAGCCATGGCCAGAAGAAAGTGTGGCCATATCTTGGATACCGGCGGAGCTATGGGGCAAATATGGGCCAAAAATGGTGCAAGTTGGACCAAAAATCCGAAAAAGTACCTAGGTAAATGCGATGGTTGTTCGTCGAATAGCTCCGGCCACAGACATGGTAGCGATTAGTGGTGCATGGAAGAAATCTAGCCACAAGTGCCATCTACCCATGGCCAGAAGAAAGTGTGGCCATATCTTGGATACCGGCGGAGCTATGGGGCAAATATGGGCCAAAAATGGTGCAAGTTGGACCAAAAATCCGAAAAAGTACCTAGGTAAATGCGATGGTTGTTCGTCGAATAGCTCCGGCCACAGACATGGTAGCGATTAGTGGTGCATGGAAGAAATCTAGCCACAAGTGCCATCTACCCATGGCCAGAAGAAAGTGTGGCCATATCTTGGATACCGGCGGAGCTATGGGGCAAATATGGGCCAAAAATGGTGCAAGTTGGACCAAAAATCCGACCAAGTTCGCGAGGCGCTTTCGTGAATAGCTCCGGCCACAGACATGGTAGCGATTAGTGGTGCATGGAAGAAATCTAGCCACAAGTGCCATCTACCCATGGCCAGAAGAAAGTGTGGCCATATCTTGGATACCGGCGGAGCTATGGGGCAAATATGGGCCAAAAAAATGGGTAAAATTGTACGGTCCAAAGCCAAGGGTAAATTTTTTTATTCCTCTAATAACTTCTAGCACAGACATTGAATCGGTTGGTGATGTATGGATGAAATGTAGCAAACAGTTGGAACTACCCATAAAATCTTAAAGATTGACGATCCAATGTATAGAACCGGAGTAATGTGCGATACTTGGTGAAAAATCGAGTGAAAAATTAGCTATAAACTGTTTTTGGCCCATAACTCGAATACTAGACATCGGAAGGGGGGGTCGTAGAACGATTTTTTGTTGCCCTATCGATTCCCTATCGAACGAGCAAAAGTTGTTTTTTTGACCAAAAAGGACCCCTACTCTAGTAAAATTGGCCTGATTTTACTAGTCCCCGGTACCCGTACAGGCAAAATGAGCAAAATGCTCAAGTATGAATGGTTTTTGGCTAATAACTCGAATACTAGACGTCGCAGGGGGGTGTCGTGGAACAATTTTTGGTAGCCCTTGAAATTATCTATCGAATGACATATACTTGATTTTTGGCCAAAAAGTTCCCTAGACTAGTAAAAATCGCATCATTTTACTAGAGTCGGGTACCCTGGACGAAAAACCGCTTAAGTTGCGGTTTTTGGCTAATAACTCGAATACTAGACGTCGCAGGGGGGTGTCATGGAACAATTTTTGGTAGCCCTTGAAATTATCTATCGAATGACATATACTTGATTTTTGGCCAAAAAGTTCCCTAGACTAGTAAAAATCGCATCATTTTACTAGAGTCGGGTACCCTGGACGAAAAACCGCTTAAGTTGCGGTTTTTGGCTAATAACTCGAATACTAGACGTCGCAGGGGGGTGTCGTGGAACAATTTTTGGTAGCCCTTGAAATTATCTATCGAATGACATATACTTGATTTTTGGCCAAAAAGTTCCCTAGACTAGTAAAAATCGCATCATTTTACTAGAGTCGGGTACCCTGGACGAAAAACCGCTATAGTTGCGGTTTTTGGCTAATAACTCTAATACTAGACGTCGGAGGGGGGTGTCGTGGAACAATTTTTGGTAGCCCTTGAAATTATCTATCGAATGACATATACTTGATTTTTGGCCAAAAAGTTCCCTAGACTAGTAAAAATCGCATCATTTTACTAGAGTCGGGTACCCTGGACGAAAAACCGCTTAAGTTGCGGTTTTTGGCTAATAACTCGAATACTAGACGTCGCAGGGGGGTGTCGTGGAACAATTTTTGGTAGCCCTTGAAATTATCTATCGAATGACATATACTTGATTTTTTGACCAAAAAGTTCCTAGACTAGTAAAAATCGCATCATTTTACTAGAGTCGGGTACCCTGTACGAAAAACCGCTATAGTTGCGGTTTTTGGCCAATAACTCGAATACTAGACGTCGGAGGGGGGTGCCGTAGAACAATTTTTTGTAGCCCTTGAAATTACCTTTCGAATGATATATAGTGGTTTTTTGGTCAAACAGTGACCCCGAGACTAGTAACCCTCCATACACAAAACCGCCTAAAAAGTTTTGGTTTTGCAAAATTTTGAAAAGTGCGTCAAAAAAATTTTTTCAAAAAGTACCAAATCGTGATCAGAACTCACTATAGACCATAAAAAGTGAAATCCGATGGTCATTTGCAACACTTGGTCAATCGAGAAAAATTTCACTTTTTTACTAGAGTCGGGTACCCTGAACGAAAAATCGCTCAAGTGATGGTTTTTGGCCAATAACTCGAATACTAGACGTCGGAGGGGGGTGCCGTAGAACAATTTTTTGTAGCCCTTGAAATTACCTTTCGAATGATATATAGTGGTTTTTTGGTCAAACAGTGACCCCGAGACTAGTAACCCTCCAAACACAAAACCGCCTACAAAAACTTTGTTTTGAAAAATTTTGAAAAGTTAAAAAAAATTTTTTTTTCAAAAACTACTAAAACGTGATAAGAACTTACTATAGACCATGAAAAGTGATATCCGATGATAATTTGCAAAAGTTGGTAACTAGTAAAAAATTTCACTTTTTTACTAGAGTCGGTGCAACGAGAAAAAAAAAGTCCGTGATGGAGAAAAATGGCACGTTTTCCACGCCTGTACGCTTTCGTTTTCTATATAGGGGGTAGGTGAGCCAGAAGCATGAATTTGACTGAGTACGTATCTTTATGAATTGGGGCCCTTCTAAATCGATTGAGACTACCCCCAGGACGATCGGACGACTGCTTCTGGCTCAAAATGTGGTTTTTAGATTTTGATCGTCAATTATGAGAGAAAAAAATCGGATTAGAAGTAAAGATACGAAATGCTTGGTCTAAGTTGGGAAACGACTTCGGATATTTGTTGGACGTTGTCGTAGAAGGTCCGAGGACCAAGGAAAAGTGATTTCCAAGTGGGATTATGCACTATTAGTCGATGGTAAGATGTGAAATTAGTAGAACTTACCATACAGTTTGCGAAGTTGAAGCAATCGGTTGGTGAACATGGTACTGTCTGTCCAATTTGGTGGTTCGGAATGAGTGAAACGATGTTGATGATGGATAGGACGTTCCGATTGCCCCCGATCGGGGAACATATAGTGGTCTTTAAGGTCCAAGTACCTATGTTTTGGTAAGCAGAACTGAGAGTTAAAGGATGAAAGTCGGCCATTCCTAATATCATCCTATCGGTGGTTCGCGAGTTGTTTGAGGACCGGAGCAGCTCGCGATGAAACGTCCTAGGGTATTGGTTATCCATCCAAGGAAGAGTAAATGCGATCCTAGATGTGTGTCGTTGGCCGTTCTAACCGGTATCGCCTATCGATGAGATATCGACGGGCATGCCTTACTCGAAAGTTGAATTCTAGGATCGATGGTCAAACAGACCTATGAGAGATAAACCAAACTGAACACGTATTGATGTCGGCTTTTCCTATCATTTGATGCCGCAGGTTGTTTAGGGACCGGGAGCAACTTGCGGCCGAGACGGTCCCCGGGGGTTTCTTTCTCCAAGGAGTGGAAACTATTAAGCAAGAGTTGTAGCAAGATACGATCCTCTGATGTGTCGTTGGCCGTTCATGCGGTATCGCCTGTCGATGAGACATCGATGGGCATGCCCTTACTCTACCGACCTTCTAATTGAGAGTATTAATCAGGGATCGATGGTCAAACAAGACCAATGAGCCGATAAACCAAACTGAACACGTATTGATGTCCCTATCATTTGATGCCGCAGGTTGTTTAGGGACCGGAGCAGCTTGCGGCCGAGACGGTCCCCGGGGGTTTCTTTCTCCAAGAAGAAGAAACGATTAAGCAAAAGTTGTAGCAAGATACGATCCTCTGATGTGTCGTTGGCCGTTCATGCGGTATCGCCTGTCGATGAGACATCGATGGGCATGCCTTACTCTACCGACCTTCTAATTGAGAGTATTAATCAGGGATCGATGGTCAAACAGACCTATGAGCGATAAACCAAACTGAACACGTATTGATGTCGGCATTTCCTATCATTTGTCGCAGGTTGTTTAGGGACCGGAGCAGCTTGCGACCGAGACGGTCCCCGGGGGTTTCTTTCTCCAAGGAGAAGAAACGATTAAGCAAAAGTTGTAGCAAGATACGATCCTCTGATGTGTTGTTGGCCGTTCAAGCGGTATCGCCTGTCGATGAGATATCGATGGGCATGCCTTACTCTCCCGACTGGATTACTGAGAGTTTAATCAGGGATCGATGGTCAAACAGACCAATGAGCGATAAACCAAACTGAACACATATTGATGTCGGCATTTCCTATCATTTGTCGCAGGTTGTTTAGGGACCGGAGCAGCTTGCGACCGAGACGGTCCCCGGGGGTTTCTTTCTCTAAGGAGTGGAAACGATTAAGCAAAAGTCGTAGCAATAATCGATCACCTGATGTGTCGTTGGCCGTTCTTGCGGTATCGCCTGTCGATGAGATATCGATGGGCATGCCTTACTCTCCTGACTGTTTAATTGAGAGTTATAATCAGGGATCGATGGTCAAAAAGACCTATGAGCGATAAACCAAACTGAACACGTATTGATGTCGGCATTTCCTATCATTTGTCGCAGGTTGTTTAGGGACCGGAGCAGCTTGCGACCGAGACGGTCCCCGGGGGTTTCTTTCTCCAAGGAGAAGAAACGATTAAGCAAAAGTTGTAGCAAGATACGATCCTCTGATGTGTTGTTGGCCGTTCAAGCGGTATCGCCTGTCGATGAGATATCGATGGGCATGCCTTACTCTCCCGACTGGATTACTGAGAGTTTAATCAGGGATCGATGGTCAAACAGACCAATGAGCGATAAACCAAACTGAACACATATTGATGTCGGCATTTCCTATCATTTGTCGCAGGTTGTTTAGGGACCGGAGCAGCTTGCGACCGAGACGGTCCCCGGGGGTTTCTTTCTCTAAGGAGTGGAAACGATTAAGCAAAAGTCGTAGCAATAATCGATCACCTGATGTGTCGTTGGCCGTTCTTGCGGTATCGCCTGTCGATGAGATATCGATGGGCATGCCTTACTCTCCTGACTGTTTAATTGAGAGTTATAATCAGGGATCGATGGTCAAAAAGACCTATGAGCGATAAACCAAACTGAACACGTATTGATGTCGGCATTTCCTATCA
>NW_026045179.1:142500-171914 GCF_943734845.2 Anopheles funestus
GCACGTCGGTCCGTCCCGCGTGTTCTGTCGCCGTTCGACCGTTTGCGCCGATCGCCTTCGCTTCTCCGGTTTCTGGTGCCGCTTGGCTCGAAGACATCTGAATAAACCTCTCGGTCCACGTCATGGACAGTGCCAGGTGCGGAGTTTGACTGGGGCGGTACATCTCCAAAACGATAACGGAGGTGTCCAAAGGTCAGCTCAGAGTGGACAGAAACCACCCGTTGAGCATAAGGACAAAAGCTGGTTTGATCCTAACGTTCAGTACACGCCGGGACAGCGAAAGCTTGGCCTTACGATCCTTTTGGTATAACGAGTTTTTAGCAAGAGGTGTCAGAAAAGTTACCACAGGGATAACTGGCTTTTTTTTTATAGATAATTGTAGAGGTTTTTATTCAAGGGAATACATACAATTCAATAATAAAACCCCTACTCGCCCACCGAGTTCCTATTCCCGCGAGGGATTACTTAAAACTAGGTGTCCTATTGCCTATATAGGCAACACTGATCCGTGCAAATGCACCTGCGCGTGTATTTATGATTATCTACTCATGTTATATTTTTTTAAAATTCTCAGTGTTGCGCCCACGTTGGGCCTTCAAATTATCTATAAGTCCCCTACGGTCTCGGACTCCTATACCTTTAACGGGACGATGTTTCGGCCTCTAATGCCGCGGCAGCCTCCGCAGCAGAGAGGCCTCCCGTTTGAGTACCGCTGGCCGGTGACTCAACGGTGGATGGATACCCGTTTTCATCCTCACTGGAGGATCCTCCTTCCTCGCCATGCAGCCATGCCAGGGAGGCCACGGACCTTCGCCTCTCCCTGAACCTCGCGACTCGTTCGCGAATGGCCGCACGACGCGCAGCTGTAGTAGGCGACGGAGGTGGTGATGGGGGCCGCCCACCACGCTGCAACTCCCTTGCTCTTGCTCGAGCTGCATTCCTCGCAACATTCCGGCGCTGGTTGCGAGCGACAGCCACCGAGTTGTCGGGGAGGCGTGCGGCTAACAGCTGGTCCTGCGCGGCTAACTCCTCCCTTTCCGCATTCCAGCCATCTTGCAGCTCGTCGGTTATCCGTGCGACGAACTCGCAGATGCCGCTCCACCTCTCCGGGCTCTCAAGCAAGGCTGCCTCGAAGCCCTCGGGGGTGATCTGGTTCGATCTCCCCGCCTCGAACAGCACCTCCCGTTCAGCGGCAAAACGCGGACAGCAAAATACGACGTGTTCCGCCGTCTCGGCAACGCCAGGACATCTGGGGCAGTCCGGGGACGACGTGAAGCCCATCCGGCACAGGTAGTCACGGAAAAATCCGTGGCCAGACAATACCTGCGCCAACTGGAACGTCACGTCTCCATGCTTCCGTGACTGCCATGCCCTCACGTCGGGTAGCACTCGATGCGTCCACCGAGTGTACCGACTGGCGTCTTCGCTGGCAGCATCCGCGTCCCACCGCTGCTGCCACTGTTCAAACGTCCGGTCACGCTCCAGCTCCCGAACGCCAGACCTGGGGATCTCGTTGACTGGATCGTTCAGCCGTTGATGGACCCTGCTGTCCTCCTCTATCTGCAGGCATATTGGAATGAGACCGGCCAGCAGCACGGCCGTCTCACCCCTCACCGTCCGGAAAGCCCGACAAACACGAATGGCCGTTGTCCTCTGCACCCGCTGCACCAATCTACGACATTGGCGCAGCTGCAGCCCCTCCGACCAAACTGGGGCCCCGTAACGCAGGATGGAGTCCGCTACGGCCGCCAGCAGTCGGGCACGCGACGACTTCGGTCCACTGTGGTTCGGCATGAGGCGCGTGACGGCTTCCGCGACCTTCATGGCCTTCGCTGCAGCCTGCTGAACGTGCGGCAACCATGACAGGTGGTCGTGCAACCAAACTCCAAGATAACGGATGGAGCGCTGGGATTGCACGACCACACCTCCGATGTTGATGCTGACGACCGGATGACGCTTCAGGGTGGAGATGAGCGTCATTTCCGTCTTCTCTGGCGCCAACGAGAGACGGTTCCGGTCCAACCAGTCCATGATTACCGCGATGGCTCGTTCAGCAGTCGAGGAAGCGGCTTGGGGTGTCGTTGCAGGGACCAAGACGACAAGGTCATCAGCGTAGCCAATAACCTCGGCCCCCTCAGGCAACTGGACACCCAGGACCCCGTCGTACAGCACGTTCCAAAGCGTGGGTCCCAAAATGGAACCCTGTGGAACGCCCGCACTGATGTTCCGCTCGACAGGGCCCTCGCTGGTGTCGATAACCAGCCGCCGGTCCTCGAAATAGCTCCTCAGTATCTGCTGCAGCGATGACGGTACCCCCTTGTCCCTCAGCGCGTTGGCGATGGCTTGCCAGGGCGCAGAGTTAAAGGCGTTGCGGATATCAAGTGCCACCACCATCAGGCAGCGCTTGTCTCGGGCGTTGGTGCGGCGAAAGGACATGGCCGTCCTGCCCGCTTCGACAACGCGCTGGATCGCACTGATGGTGGATCTGCCTCGCCGGAAACCATACTGCCCGTCCGACAGCCGTTCCGCATCCGGTTCCTCCAGGAACTCGTTGAGGCGGTTAAGAATTAGGCGCTCCAACACCTTGCCGAGTGCGTCGAGCATGCACAGCGGCCGGTAGGAGGAGCTTTCCCCGGGAGGCTTGCCAGGCTTTGGCAGCAGTACCAGTCGTTGCCTCTTCCAGGGCGCTGGAAACGCACCCCGGTCCAGGCAGTCCTGGTACAAACGGACGAAAACCTCCGGGTACTTCCTAATGGCCGTCTTAACCGCCGCGTTGGGGATACCGTCCAGTCCAGGCGCTTTCCGGTTCGCCATCGATCCCACGATGGACAACAGCTCGCCCACGGTGACAGGGGTCAACGAAGAACTCCGCTCCTCGGTGTCGACGCTCGATGATTCAGCGTCCGGCCAGTCAACAGGCGGATGTGTCGGGAACAGATCGTTGGCTATCCGCTCCAACACGACACGGTCAGTCTCAGGTGGCACGAAGCAGCCACGAAGACGAGACATGACCACCCGATAACCGGCCCCAAACTCGTTGGTTTCCGCCTGTTGAATCAGCTCATCGAGCTGCGCTCGCTTGCTGGCCCGGACAGCCTTCTCGACAGCTCTCCTCGCCGACCGATGATGTGCAGCCACAATGCTGCGCTCCTGCAGGTCGGTGGTACGAAGCATCCGCTCATGCACGGTCGAACACTCCTCCCGAAGACGCAAGATCTCCGGCGTCCACCAGAAGAGGTCTCGATGGGGGTCACGATGCGACATGGTGACGCGCTCCATCGTGTCGTCGCATGCATCTAGCATGGCGTCGACCATCCCCTCCTGGCTGACGGCTCGTTCCGGAAAACCGGCCGTCTGGAGTGCGGCTGCGAATGCCTCCACCGAAAACTGCGTCGTCTTCCATCTACGGCCAGCGTGCCGAAACGTGGTAGACGACGAAGAGGACCCCTGTCCCCGCTGGCGATGCTGCTGCTGTTGTCGCTGCTGCCTCCCGTTCAGGTGACGATGCTGCTGCTGCAGGTGCTGCTGCTGCTGGTGCTGCTGCTGCTGGTGCTGCTGCTGTTGTCGTCGCTGCTGGTCAAGAGTTGGAGGCCCCACGGTGAAGAAAATGTACCGGTGGTCCGACGCCGTATAGTGGCACGAAGTGGTGTTCGCTGCCACCTCCCAAGTGTCTGGACGAGCAATGGATGCGCTCGCGAAAGACACATCCACGACACTGGGAGTGGCGACTCCGTTGCCCACGAACGTCGGGACCGATCCTTGGTTCAGGACCACAAGCCCAAGCTGCCGAATTGTATCGAGCAGCTCTTCACCGCGCCGGGTGGTACGTTGGCTACCCCACTCCTCATTCCAGGCGTTGAAATCGCCTGCCAGGACGATGCGAGGGTGGGGTTGGGCCTCCAACTCCACCGCCTCCAGAAGTTGCTCGAACTCGCCGGCGTTGAGACGTGGAGGGGCGTAACAGCTGATGAAGACCACCCCTCCAATCTGCGCAGCAGCCAACCCGGGCATGGCACAGCGCCAGACCCGCTGGATCGGAAGGTGGCCGGTCGCCACCACAGCTGCTCTCCCCGACGAATCCACCGTCCAGTTTCCGCTGCCCTCTGGAGGTCGGTACACCTCTGACAGCAGCAGCACGTCGACCCGCTTAGTGCGGGCTGTTTGCAGGGCCAGATCCTGAGCAGTGCGTCCACCACCCAGGTTGACCTGCATCACCCTCACTACACCCGACACTGTTGACCTTGTCGGCACGATGAGTGGCCCACTCGATGGGGCCCCTGGCAGACAATGCACTTAGCTGCCGACGTGCACTGACTAACGCGGTGGCCTACCTCGCCACACTGCAAACACTGACCCGTCCGGTCAGTTGAAGAACGGCAGTCCCGCGCCAGGTGCCCCATCAGCAGGCAACGGAAGCAGCGCTGACGGTCGAGCGGCTTCTTCGGCACTTCGCGGATGCCGCTGACACATTGGCAGAGTGTCAACTTCTGACCAATGAGACTCCGTGCCTTGGCCAGTGGGAGTCGAACACGCGCTCGCTTTGTGCCATCACGGAGCTCCCAAAGCTCGACGTGAGTGATGCCAGCCGCTGACCCCAGCTTCTCCTCAATGGCAAGCTTCACGTCACTCTCTTTGGCCAGAGAGTCGACGTTGGTGATGAGAAGCTCACCCATCTCCGTCACCACTCGTGCCTCGCCATCCTCACCTAGCGCTAGCTGGATCCGGCGAGCCAGCTCCGCGCTATCGACGTTCTTCCGCAACGGTACAAGCAGATGACCTTGCACGGTCCGGCGCCCCATGCCGATGTCTGCCCTGACGTCCTGCAGCTCCTGAGATGTACGCAGCTTCACGTACATCTCTGTCCAGGTTTTGTCCGAACCTGGGACCACCGCAATGCGGTCAGGACGCGGAGGACGCCCCTTAGACTGGGCACGATGCTGCTGATGTTGTTGCTGCTGACTCTGCTGCTGCTGCTGGCGCATCTGAGGTGGCCGGTACGGCTGGCCCACCTGCTGCGGTTGCTGCTGCTGCTGAGTCGAACGTTGCGATCGGCTCTTCCGACCGCTCACGACCGTAGCCCAGGACATCTGCTGCTGTTGCCGCTGCTGCTGACGTTGCGGTTGCTGCTGCTGCTGCTGCTGCTGGCCATTAGCCGACACTGCGACCGTCCGTCGCTGCGGCTGTGGCTGGCTGCGCTGCTGCTGCTGCTGCTGCTGCTGCTGCTGCCGCTGTTGTTGTTGCTGCTGCCGCTGCTGCTGCTGCTGCCGCTGCTGCTGCTGCTGCTGCTGCTGCTGCTGCTGCAGTTGCGAAGCTTTCTTCGCACGGTTGCGCTGCTGCCGGCTGCGTTTTGTCCTGGCACTGCCCTGACCAACAGGCTGTGCCGAGGAATGAAGCGCCGTCAAGGAACGCATGCCCTCTTGAAGCGCTTCCAGCGTACACTTCAGGGCCACTTCACGTTCCCGGCTAAGTCGCAGCTCTTCCGTCAGCGACTCGATCTGTTTGGCGAAGTTCTCCAGCATCTTGTGCTGGAAAGCCAGCACCGACGCTTCGCCATCGTCGTGGGGAGCCACGGTTGAAGACATCTCCCCTGCCGCTACCACTGGCGGCACCACCGTCTGCTCGAGAAGAGAGGCGTCGGAAAATTCCGCATCGTCCTCCTCCTCGGAATTATCAGCCTCGGACGGAACCGCCACCGTTGGTCCGGCCGGCCGTGGTGTCTCCGGTAAAGGGGAAGGGGTATCGGACCGCTTCCGAGGCGTGGACGACGACCGCACCCCGGAACGAAGCACCCGCCCCTCCATTCTCCGCTCCTTTCACAAAAAACCGCCTGCACGAATCGTTCAGACGGAACAAGGGAATATTCCCTTCAACATCTGCCAAGGTAACGACCGTCCGTCGCTAGAGCCCCTTTGGCAGATTTCCCGTCCGCGGATCGCAAGAATAAAAAACTCCCACTTTTTTCTTTATTAAAAACAATTTCGCAAGAGAAAACCGCAAGAATAAGAATTTTTAATAAATTCCGCAAGAGATTCAAGAAAACACCAAAAAACGGGTTCGTCGCCTGCTGACGCGTTGAAGTCTCTCGTTTTGGCGTTCCCGGGGAAGGATTCGGAGCCAAAGAACCGTTCCCGGTCTCCTGCTAAGCGTTCCCGGTCTCCGGCTGCGCGTTCTCACTCTCTGACCGCTAAGCGCCGGAAAGGTATGCAATTCGCATCGAGTTTTATAGCACCGTAACGCTTCGTAACGCTGGTGTCCCGGCTAAGCGCTACCGCTACCGGTCACTGGTGGCGCTGCAGACGTCGAAGAGAAGGTGGTTGCTGTCTTCGCTGGAAGTTGCGGAACCCGCCACGGGTGGCGCTGTCGTCATAAAAAGGGAGCTTTTACGTTGGGTTGTTGTCCTCACTGCTCGAAAACGCTTCGTGGTGTTGTTGATGACACAAACACACGCGACGACACACCTGACGCCACCGTACCACGCTGTTGCACGCACTTTCACGTCGAGTTTTTACTGTTTATCTCTTTTTAAAAGCACTTTACGTCGCTGGAAAACGATAGTTTATGCTCCCTAGCATGTGTTTTACCACTTTTCCAATGTTCTAACACGGTATTTCGATATTTATTCGCCACTGAAGTTCCCCATACAAAGTGTATGGGGACACTTTAAACTGAGTTTTAGCGCAGTAAATTGAAGTAAAACGATTTCCTTTTTCAATATTCGCTAAGAATGACACTCAATTCGCCCTTTTCGACTATTGTTCCGCTATTTATAAGCACTTTTGCACAATATTTTTGCAAAAAAATACGGAGCGACACAAAGCACGTCTAAACTGCTGGCTTGACAGCTACGCACACACAGGGATAACTGGCTTGTGGCCGCCAAGCGTTCATAGCGACGTGGCTTTTTGATCCTTCGATGTCGGCTCTTCCTATCATTGTAAAGCAAAATTTACCAAGCGTAGGATTGTTCACCCTTTCAAGGGAACGTGAGCTGGGTTTAGACCGTCGTGAGACAGGTTAGTTTTACCCTACTGGTGTGCATTGTTTGTCGCTATCTTAACGGAATTCCTGTGCAGTACGAGAGGAACCACAGGTACGGACCACTGGCTCAATACTAGTTCGAACGGACTATGGTATGACGCTACGTCCGCTGGATTATGCCTGAACGCCTCTAAGGTCGTATCCAATCCGAGCTGATAGCGCTTCTTATACCCATTAGGTGGTCGTAAGCTAGCGGGCCTAACAACCCTCCGAGAACCGTCCGTGCTGTCCATTGGCACACTGGCGTCTCATCCCCGCTTACTACTAGGCCGCAAAGGGCGGGTTCGCGCTGCACGTGTTAGTACCATACATGTTGGGAACACCGGTGGACGAGCTTGCCGACTGTGGATATCACTAGTTTCGACACCTACGACCGCCCGCAAACGACGGGACTACAGGCTGGGAGCTTCAAGTTGTAGAGATGCGTTCGCATCGATCCTCTCAGGCGACCCATGCTTGGTGGTTAGTGCTTGCGCGTGCGCGCCCCGTGTGTGCTGGAATTGGCCAACCAGTGCACATTGGTGGTGCGTACCGTGACTTGCACCATGTGACGAGAGTGTTGAAGAACACTGTGTGGTGACTCTATGCCTATGTGATGGGGTGCTTGTAACACACGACCGAACCGACGGCTCGTTGGATGGTCACGACAGTGTGGTGCAGGTGCGCCCATGTGTAACGAATACATTGAGTGCCGTTGGAGGTTAGCGGTTGGTTGGTTGCATGCTACAACTTCGCGTTGTACATGGGCTGGCCGCTGCGCTTCCTTCGGGTTGCCACTTGATGTTGATAGGGTTGATGTATTGTGTTCGTTGACTTTTGGTTCATTCCAAAAGTCTTCGGACTTAGATAATTTTACAAGTGTCGGCGCTCTCGGACCGAAAATAAGAAGACAACTAAGAAGAAAAAGAGAAAGAAGCTAATAGTGGAAAGTATTCTTCTTCAAAGAAGGAACAAAAATTTTACAAGTGTTGAAAAATTTCCTAAGTCCAAAAAATTTTCTAAGTCCAGAAAATTTTCTAAGTCCCACAAAATGGAACATGATGAAGAAGATACAGAAGTTGAAAATTTTTCTAAGTCCAAAAAATTTTCTAAGTCCAGAAAATTTTCTAAGTCCAAAGTGTTGGAACAATTTCCAAAGGCCCATAGGTTGCACTGAATTTTCCTAAGTTGGCCACAAGTACCCATGAGGTATCGAGAAGGTTCACCCGAAGGACATAATATGTCCCAAAGTACCGATAGAGCACCCACAAAGAGCACCCAATTGGCCTAAGTTGGCCAAAAGTACCGATAGAGTACCCACAAATAGCACTGAGTTGGCCTAAGTTGGCCAAAAGTACCGATAGAGTACCCACAAATAGCACCGAATGGGCCTAAGTTGGCCAAAAGTACCGATAGAGTACCCACAAATAGCACCCAGTTGGCCTAAGTTGGCCAAAAGTACCGATAGAGCACCCAAAAGTAGCACCCAATTGGCCTATGTTGGCCAAAAGTACCGATAGAGTACCCACAAATAGCACCCAGTTGGCCTAAGTTGGCCAAAAGTACCGATAGAGTACCCACAAGTAGCACTGAGTTGGCCTAAGTTGGCCAAAAGTACCGATAGAGTACCCACAAATAGCACCGAATGGGCCTAAGTTGGCCAAAAGTACCGATAGAGTACCCACAAGAAGCACTGAGTTGGCCTAAGTTGGCCAAAAGTACCGATAGAGTACCCACAAATAGCACCCAGTTGGCCTAAGTTGGCCAAAAGTACCGATAGAGCACCCAAAAGTAGCACCCAATTGGCCTATGTTGGCCAAAAGTACCGATAGAGTACCCACAAATAGCACCCAGTTGGCCTAAGTTGGCCAAAAGTACCGATAGAGTACCCACAAGTAGCACTGAGTTGGCCTAAGTTGGCCAAAAGTACCGATAGAGTACCCACAAATAGCACCGAATGGGCCTAAGTTGGCCAAAAGTACCGATAGAGTACCCACAAGAAGCACTGAGTTGGCCTAAGTTGGCCAAAAGTACCGATAGAGTACCCACAAATAGCACCCAGTTGGCCTAAGTTGGCCAAAAGTACCGATAGAGCACCCACAAGTAGCACCCAATTGGCCTATGTTGGCCAAAAGTACCGATAGAGTACCCACAAATAGCACCGAATGGGCCTAAGATGGCCAAAAGTACCGATAGAGTACCCACAAAGAGCACCCAATTGGCCTAAGTTGGCCAAAAGTACCGATAGAGTACCCATAAGCAGCACCCAATTTGCCTAAGTTGGCCAAAAGTACCGATAGAGTACCCACAAATAGCACCCAATGGGCCTAACATGGCCAAAAGTACCGATAGAGTACCCACAAGAAGCACTGAGTTGGCCTAAGTTGGCCAAAAGTACCGATAGAGTACCCACAAATAGCACCCAGTTGGCCTAAGTTGGCCAAAAGTACCGATAGAGCACCCACAAGTAGCACCCAATTGGCCTATGTTGGCCAAAAGTACCGATAGAGCACCCACATATAGCACCGAATGGGCCTAACATGGCCAAAAGTACCGATAGAGTACCCACAAAGAGCACCCAATTGGCCTAAGTTGGCCAAAAGTACCGCCAAGTAGCACCATAGAGGCCCGAGTAGAGCGAAATGTGGGCCAAATTGAACATTTGAAAATTTTTACAAGTCCAGAAAATTTTCTAAGTCCAGAAAATTTTCTAAGTCCAAAGAGTTGGACAAATTTCCTTAGGCCCAAAGGTTGCACTGAATGTTCCTAAGTTGGCCATCAGTACCCATGAAGTATAGCGAAGGTTCACCCGAAAGACACAATACGCCCTAAAGTACCCACAGAGTACCCACAAGTTGCACCCAATTGGCCTAAGTTGGCCAGAAGTACCGACAAGTACCACCATAGAAGCCCGAGTAGAGCGAAATGTGGGCCAAAGTACCGAGTAGTTGCCACAAATGCCCAAATGGATACCAAAATGTGGTACCAAGTACCTAACTGTTGCAACAAATGCTAGCTTTCTGAGCAAAAGCTGTGGACCAATTTCGTAGAAGAACCGCCTAGGCGAAAAGGCAAAAATCGCCGAAGCTGGCCCGCTCGCAGAGCTCGCGGGCCAGGAGATACTCATAGGGCGATTTACTAGAGTGGGGAACTTGAGAATTTTTGTGTCCGAGACTTTGGGCAACTTCGCGGCCGCCCCCTTAAAGTAAAAGATTTTCTCTGGGTGCCTAAAATTCGCAATTCCCGCAAAGTCGGGAAGACGTTAAAGTTTTTGCCCAAAAAATGGCCATCGATTTAAGGTGATTTTCCAATAAGAAAATGCTTCCTATTTTGAATTTTTTCGAATATTTCCTAAACTAAGCGTCGGAGCACATGGCCGTGGAGGAACTTTTGGTAGCTTTTGGCAAGGGCTATCGGATGAAATAATAAGAAAGGCCATCAGAGCGATATTGGATTAATGCGGGCTCATAAACGCACCTGAGAAGTGAAAATTGGTACCTTGCACGCAGGATGCAAGAAATGCTTGAGTGTTAACCATCATCGGTACCAAGTACCTAGGTTATATCGAGTGCGTAGATGGAAGTCGGTACCAAAGGGAAACCTTCCTAGGCTAGGTGCACGCAAGTGAGTATGGATCGATCAGTAGAAAGATGGGAAGCCCAAGGAAACCTTCCTAGGCTAGGTGCACGCAAGTGAGTATGGATCGATCAGTAGAAAGATGGGAAGCCATAGGAAACCTTCCTAGGCTAGGTGCACGCAAGTGAGTATGGATCGATCAGTAGAAAGATGGGAAGCCATAGGAAACCTTCCTAGGCTAGGTGCACGCAAGTGAGTATGGATCGATCAGTAGAAAGATGGGAAGCCATAGGAAACCTTCCTAGGCTAGGTGCACGCAAGTGAGTATGGATCGATCAGTAGAAAGATGGGAAGCCCAAGGAAACCTTCCTAGGCTAGGTGCACGCAAGTGAGTATGGATCGATCAGTAGAAAGATGGGAAGCCATAGGAAACCTTCCTAGGCTAGGTGCACGCAAGTGAGTATGGATCGATCAGTAGAAAGTGGGAAGCCCATTACCAAATGCCCTAGTGAAGACCGTAAACGAATATCATGAACCGATAAGGAGCACCAAATGCCCTAGTGAAGACCGTAAACGAATATCATGAACCGATAAGGAGCACCAAATGCCCTAGTGAAGACCGTAAACGAATATCATGAACCGATAAGGAGCACCAAATGCCCTAGTGAAGACCGTAAACGAATATCATGAACCGAGAAGTAGCAACGAATGCCTGAAAAAGTACCAAGTCCTCGGTATAGAGTAACGAGAGTTAACCGCCGTGATGTATGCAATGTGGGCAGCCATTGCATGGGTTCTGGACTTGGTTCGCGAATAACTTTTTTGCTAGACATCGGACAAAGTTGACGTGGAAGAACGAAATGTAGCATTTGATGCCACCTATCCAAAACTTTTTCAAGATTGAAGATCCGATCGATACAGCCTGAGTTATAGGCAAAAGTTGGTGCAAAAACGAGCATTTTTAATGGTGAAAAATCGGTACTCCTCGAATAGCTCCTGTTGGAAGCATCGGACCACATGGTCGTGGAGGAACATATTGTAGCGCGCGGTGTCAAGTATCGACACCCAAAACCGCATGTCCGATGGACGGAAAATGACCAAGTTATAGTGAAAACTTGGTTGCACCAAATTCCCGAAGAAGTGCAACGAGAAGGTGAATGCGATGGTTGTTCGTCGAATAGCTCCGGCCACAGACATGGTAGCGATTAGTGGTGCATGGAAGAAATCTAGCCACAAGTGCCATCTACCCATGGCCAGAAGAAAGTGTGGCCATATCTTGGATACCGGCGGAGCTATGGGGCAAATATGGGCCAAAAATGGTGCAAGTTGGACCAAAAATCCGAAAAAGTACCTAGGTAAATGCGATGGTTGTTCGTCGAATAGCTCCGGCCACAGACATGGTAGCGATTAGTGGTGCATGGAAGAAATCTAGCCACAAGTGCCATCTACCCATGGCCAGAAGAAAGTGTGGCCATATCTTGGATACCGGCGGAGGTATGGGGCAAATATGGGCCAAAAATGGTGCAAGTTGGACCAAAAATCCGAAAAAGTACCTAGGTAAATGCGATGGTTGTTCGTCGAATAGCTCCGGCCAGAGACATGGTAGCGATTAGTGGTGCATGGAAGAAATCTAGCCACAAGTGCCATCTACCCATGGCCAGAACAAAGTGTGGCCATATCTTGGATACCGGCGGAGCTATGGGGCAAATACGGGCCAACAATGGTGCCAGGTGGACCAAAAATCCGACCAAGTGCGCGAGGCGCTTTCGTGAATAGCTCCGGCCACAGACATGGTAGCGATTAGTGGTGCATGGAAGAAATCTAGCCACAAGTGCCATCTACCCATGGCCAGAAGAAAGTGTGGCGCTATCTTGGATACCGGCGGAGCTATGGGGCAAATATGGGCCAAAAATGGTGCTAGTTGGACCAAAAATCCGACCAAGTGCGCGAGGCGCTTTCTTGAATAGCTCCGGCCACAGACATGGTAGCGATTAGTGGTGCATGGAAGAAATCTAGCCACAAGTGCCATCTACCCATGGCCAGAAGAAAGTGTGGCCATATCTTGGATACCGGCGGAGCTATGGGGCAAATATGGGCCAAAAATGGGTAAAATTGTACGGTCCAAAGCCAAGGGTAAATTTTTTTATTCCTCTAATAACTTCTACCACAGACATTGAATCGGTTGGTGATGTATGGATGAAATGTAGCAAACAGTTGGAACTACCCATAAAATCTTAAAGATTGACGATCCAATGTATAGAACCGGAGTAATGTGCGATACTTGGTGAAAAATCGAGTGAAAAATTAGCTATAAACTGTTTTTGGCCCATAACTCGAATACTAGACATCGGAAGGGGGGGTCGTAGAACGATTTTTTGTTGCCCTATCGATTCCCTATCGAACGAGCAAAAGTTGTTTTTTTGACCAAAAAGGACCCCTACTCTAGTAAAATTGGCCTGATTTTACTAGTCCCCGGTACCCGTACAGGCAAAATGAGCAAAATGCTCAAGTATGAATGGTTTTTGGCCCATAACTCGAATACTAGACGTCGCAGGGGGGTGTCATGGAACAATTTTTGGTAGCCCTTGAAATTATCTATCGAATGACATATACTTGATTTTTGGCCAAAAAGTTCCCTAGACTAGTAAAAATCGCATCATTTTACTAGAGTCGGGTACCCTGGACGAAAAACCGCTATAATTGCGGTTTTTGGCTAATAACTCGAATACTAGACGTCGCAGGGGGGTGTCGTGGAACAATTTTTGGTAGCCCTTGAAATTATCTATCGAATGACATATACTTGATTTTTGGCCAAAAAGTTCCCTAGACTAGTAAAAATCGCATCATTTTACTAGAGTCGGGTACCCTGGACGAAAAACCGCTATAATTGCGGTTTTTGGCTAATAACTCGAATACTAGACGTCGCAGGGGGGTGTCGTGGAACAATTTTTGGTAGCCCTTGAAATTATCTATCGAATGACATATACTTGATTTTTGGCCAAAAAGTTCCCTAGACTAGTAAAAATCGCATCATTTTACTAGAGTCGGGTACCCTGGACGAAAAACCGCTATAGTTGCGGTTTTTGGCTAATAACTCTAATACTAGACGTCGGAGGGGGGTGTCGTGGAACAATTTTTGGTAGCCCTTGAAATTATCTATCGAATGACATATACTTGATTTTTGGCCAAAAAGTTCCCTAGACTAGTAAAAATCGCATCATTTTACTAGAGTCGGGTACCCTGGACGAAAAACCGCTATAATTGCGGTTTTTGGCTAATAACTCGAATACTAGACGTCGCAGGGGGGTGTCGTGGAACAATTTTTGGTAGCCCTTGAAATTATCTATCGAATGACATATACTTGATTTTTGGCCAAAAAGTTCCCTAGACTAGTAAAAATCGCATCATTTTACTAGAGTCGGGTACCCTGGACGAAAAACCGCTATAGTTGCGGTTTTTGGCTAATAACTCTAATACTAGACGTCGGAGGGGGGTGTCGTGGAACAATTTTTGGTAGCCCTTGAAATTATCTATCGAATGACATATACTTGATTTTTGGCCAAAAAGTTCCCTAGACTAGTAAAAATCGCATCATTTTACTAGAGTCGGGTACCCTGGACGAAAAACCGCTTAAGTTGCGGTTTTTGGCTAATAACTCGAATACTAGACGTCGCAGGGGGGTGTCGTGGAACAATTTTTGGTAGCCCTTGAAATTATCTATCGAATGACATATACTTGATTTTTTGACCAAAAAGTTCCTAGACTAGTAAAAATCGCATCATTTTACTAGAGTCGGGTACCCTGTACGAAAAACCGCTATAGTTGCGGTTTTTGGCCAATAACTCGAATACTAGACGTCGGAGGGGGGTGCCGTAGAACAATTTTTTGTAGCCCTTGAAATTACCTTTCGAATGATATATAGTGGTTTTTTGGTCAAACAGTGACCCCGAGACTAGTAACCCTCCATACACAAAACCGCCTAAAAAGTTTTGGTTTTGCAAAATTTTGAAAAGTGCGTCAAAAAAATTTTTTCAAAAAGTACCAAATCGTGATCAGAACTCACTATAGACCATAAAAAGTGAAATCCGATGGTCATTTGCAACACTTGGTCAATCGAGAAAAATTTCACTTTTTTACTAGAGTCGGGTACCCTGAACGAAAAATCGCTCAAGTGATGGTTTTTGGCCAATAACTCGAATACTAGACGTCGGAGGGGGGTGCCGTAGAACAATTTTTTGTAGCCCTTGAAATTACCTTTCGAATGATATATAGTGGTTTTTTGGTCAAACAGTGACCCCGAGACTAGTAACCCTCCATACACAAAACCGCCTACAAAAACTTTGTTTTGAAAAATTTTGAAAAGTTCAAAAAAATTTTTTTTTCAAAAACTACTAAAACGTGATAAGAACTTACTATAGACCATGAAAAGTGATATCCGATGATAATTTGCAAAAGTTGGTAACTAGTAAAAAATTTCACTTTTTTACTAGAGTCGGTGCAACGAGAAAAAAAAAGTCCGTGATGGAGAAAAATGGCACGTTTTCCACGCCTGTACGCTTTCGTTTTCTATATAGGGGGTAGGTGAGCCAGAAGCATGAATTTGACTGAGTACGTATCTTTATGAATTGGGCCCTTCTAAATCGATTGAGACTACCCCCAGGACGATCGGACGACTGCTTCTGGCTCAAAATGTGGTTTTTAGATTTTGATCGTCAATTATGAGAGAAAAAATCGATTAGAAGTAAAGATACGAAATGCTTGGTCTAAGTTGGGAAACGACTTCGGATATTTGTTGGACGTTGTCGTAGAAGGTCCGAGGACCAAGGAAAAGTGATTTCCAAGTGGATTTATGCACTATTAGTCGATGGTAAGATGTGAAATTAGTAGAACTTACCATACAGTTTGCGAAGTTGAAGCAATCGGTTGGTGAATATGGTACTGTCTGTCCAATTTGGTGGTTCGGAATGAGTGAAACGATGTTGATGATGGATAGACGTTCCGATTGCCCCCGATCGGGGAACATATAGTGGTCTTTAAGGTCCAAGTACCTATGTTTTGGTAAGCAGAACTGAGAGTTAAAGGATGAAAGTCGGCCATTCCTAATATCATCCTATCGGTGGTTCGCGAGTTGTTTGAGGACCGGAGCAGCTCGCGATGAAACGGTCCTAGGGTATTGGTTATCCATCCAAGGAAGAGTAAATGCGATCCTAGATGTGTGTCGTTGGCCGTTCTACCGGTATCGCCTATCGATGAGATATCGACGGGCATGCCTTACTCGAAAGTTGAATTCTAGGATCGATGGTCAAACAGACCTATGAGCGATAAACCAAACTGAACACGTATTGATGTCGGCTTTTCCTATCATTTGATGCCGCAGGTTGTTTAGGGACCGGAGCAACTTGCGGCCGAGACGGTCCCCGGGGGTTTCTTTCTCCAAGGAGTGGAAACTATTAAGCAAGAGTTGTAGCAAGATACGATCCTCTGATGTGTCGTTGGCCGTTCATGCGGTATCGCCTGTCGATGAGATATCGATGGGCATGCCTTACTCTACCGACCTTCTAATTGAGAGTATTAATCAGGGATCGATGGTCAAACAAGACCAATGAGCGATAAACCAAACTGAACACGTATTGATGTCGGCTTTTCCTATCATTTGATGCCGCAGGTTGTTTAGGGACCGGAGCAGCTTGCGGCCGAGACGGTCCCCGGGGGTTTCTTTCTCCAAGGAGAAGAAACGATTAAGCAAAAGTTGTAGCAAGATACGATCCTCTGATGTGTCGTTGGCCGTTCAAGCGGTATCGCCTGTCGATGAGATATCGATGGGCATGCCTTACTCTCCCGACTGGATTACTGAGAGTTTAATCAGGGATCGATGGTCAAACAGACCAATGAGCGATAAACCAAACTGAACACTTATTGATGTCGGCATTTCCTATCATTTGTCGCAGGTTGTTTAGGGACCGGAGCAGCTTGCGACCGAGACGGTCCCCGGGGGTTTCTTTCTCTAAGGAGTGGAAACGATTAAGCAAAAGTCGTAGCAATAATCGATCACCTGATGTGTCGTTGGCCGTTCTTGCGGTATCGCCTGTCGATGAGATATCGATGGGCATGCCTTACTCTCCTGACTGTTTAATTGAGAGTTATAATCAGGGATCGATGGTCAAAAAGACCTATGAGCGATAAACCAAACTGAACACGTATTGATGTCGGCATTTCCTATCATTTGTCGCAGGTTGTTTGGGGACCGGAGCAGCTTGCGACCGAGACGGTCCCTTCCCGAAAGATGGTGAACCGAGTCGTCTGGCGTAAAAACCGGACGACTCGAAAGGGCTTGACCCTTTCAAGTGAGCGATAATCACATTCTACGCTCAGTTCGACAGCTACAAGGCAATCACTCGCTATGTTCAGAGCTAATACATGCAACATGCCGGCATTGTTTCCACCGACGCATGGATTCAAGACTGGTGCACTTATTAGTTAAACCGTTCGCCTCCGGGTGTTTCGAGTTCAAGTCTGGATGAGGATTGATCTTGCTGGTAATAGCTTGAGCCCCTGAATAAGGGGTCGAAGCGTACATCTTGAGACCATGTACAACATATTACCAAATCGGCACCATGGGTTCGGGTGCAAGTGATGTAACCGTGAAAGATGTTGAGCAGCCCAACATCGGTTTACACACGCATAATAGGAAGGCAGCGCTGTCGACTGGTCAGTCGTGTAAGAAGTGTGCATTATCGATCACAAATATATTGGTGATCTGTAGGTTGCGCATACACCATGCCCGGTGTAAAGTGCCGTGGTCCCCCCCGGGGGGCTGCATCAAACCGTTCGCCACGCGAACTACCCAATGGAACGAACTCGATGCATTTAATAAGAAGAAGAGATGATAATGAAACACGGTCGATTTAAGAGTTGAAAACGTTGAAATGCCTATAAGCAAGTCTTAAGTTGGTGGTTTCGTTGTGCCCCAACAAATTGGTGCCTTACCCTACACCAAAGAGCCATTCAACATGGTTCAAGTGAGCGATAATCACGCTCTACGCTCAGTTCGACAGCTGCAAGGCAATCACTCGCTAAGTTCAGAGCTAATACATGCAACATGCCGGCATTGTTTCCACCGACGCATGGATTCAAGACTGGTGCACTTATTAGTTAAACCGTTCGCCTCCGGGTGTTTCGAGTTCAAGTCTGGATGAGGATTGATCTTGCTGGTAATAGCTTGAGCCCTTAAGGGGTCGAAGCGTACATCTTGAGACCATGTACAACATATTACCAAATCGGCACCATGGGTTCTGGTGCAAGTGATGTAACCGTGAAAGATGTTGAGCAGCCCAACATCGGTTTACACACGCATAATAGGAAGGCAGCGCTGTCGACTGGTCAGTCGTGTAAGAAGTGTGCATTATCGATCTCCAATATATGAGCTCAGTATGACAGCCCAATTGGTAATCCTCGGGACCTCCAGAAAGGAAGCTGGATGAGGATTACCAAATCGAAAGTTGATAAGTGTAGTGGTACCACTTAGTCAACCTGTATCCCGAAAGATGGTGAACCGAGTCGTCTGGCGTAAAAACCGGACGACTCGAAAGGGCTTGACCCTTTCAAGTGAGCGATAATCACATTCTACGCTCAGTTCGACAGCTACAAGGCAATCACTCGCTATGTTCAGAGCTAATACATGCAACATGCCGGCATTGTTTCCACCGACGCATGGATTCAAGACTGGTGCACTTATTAGTTAAACCGTTCGCCTCCGGGTGTTTCGAGTTCAAGTCTGGATGAGGATTGATCTTGCTGGTAATAGCTTGAGCCCTTAAGGGGTCGAAGCGTACATCTTGAGACCATGTACAACATATTACCAAATCGGCACCATGGGTTCTGGTGCAAGTGATGTAACCGTGAAAGATGTTGAGCAGCCCAACATCGGTTTACACACGCATAATAGGAAGGCAGCGCTGTCGACTGGTCAGTCGTGTAAGAAGTGTGCATTATCGATCACAAATATATTGGTGATCTGTAGGTTGCGCATACACCATGCCCGGTGTAAAGTGCCGTGGTCCCCCCCGGGGGGCTGCATCAAACCGTTCGCCACGCGAACTACCCAATGGAACGAACTCGATGCATTTAATAAGAAGAAGAGATGATAATGAAACACGGTCGATTTAAGAGTTGAAAACGTTGAAATGCCTATAAGCAAGTCTTAAGTTGGTGGTGACCGTTACGCCCCAACAAATTGGTGCCTTACCCTACACCAAAGAGCCATTCAACATGGTTCAAGTGAGCGATAATCACGCTCTACGCTCAGTTCGACAGCTGCAAGGCAATCACTCGCTAAGTTCAGAGCTAATACATGCAACACGCCGGCATTGTTTCCACCGACGCATGGATTCAAGACTGGTGCACTTATTAGTTAAACCGTTCGCCTCCGGGTGTTTCGAGTTCAAGTCTGGATGAGGATTGATCTTGCTGGTAATAGCTTGAGCCCCTGAATAAGGGGTCGAAGCGTACATCTTGAGACCATGTACAACATATTACCAAATCGGCACCATGGGTTCGGGTGCAAGTGATGTAACCGTGAAAGATGTTGAGCAGCCCAACATCGGTTTACACACGCATAATAGGAAGGCAGCGCTGTCGACTGGTCAGTCGTGTAAGAAGTGTGCATTATCGATCTCCAATATATGAGCTCAGTATGACAGCCCAATTGGTAATCCTCGGGACCTCCAGAAGGGAAGCTGGATGAGGATTACCAAATCGAAAGTTGATAAGTGTAGTGGTGCCACTTAGTCAACTTGTATCCCGAAAGATGGTGAACCGAGTCGTCTGGCGTAAAAACCGGACGACTCGAAAGGGCTTGACCCTTTCAAGTGAGCGATAATCACATTCTACGCTCAGTTCGACAGCTGCAAGGCAATCACTCGCTATGTTCAGAGCTAATACATGCAACATGCCGGCATTGTTTCCACCGACGCATGGATTCAAGACTGGTGCACTTATTAGTTAAACCGTTCGCCTCCGGGTGTTTCGAGTTCAAGTCTGGATGAGGATTGATCTTGCTGGTAATAGCTTGAGCCCCTGAATAAGGGGTCGAAGCGTACATCTTGAGACCATGTACAACATATTACCAAATCGGCACCATGGGTTCTGGTGCAAGTGATGTAACCGTGAAAGATGTTGAGCAGCCCAACATCGGTTTACACACGCATAATAGGAAGGCAGCGCTGTCGACTGGTCAGTCGTGTAAGAAGTGTGCATTATCGATCACAAATATATTGGTGATCTGTAGGTTGCGCATACACCATGCCCGGTGTAAAGTGCCGTGGTCCCCCCCGGGGGGCTGCATCAAACCGTTCGCCACGCGAACTACCCAATGGAACGAACTCGATGCATTTAATAAGAAGAAGAGATGATAATGAAACACGGTCGATTTAAGAGTTGAAAACGTTGAAATGCCTATAAGCAAGTCTTAAGTTGGTGGTGACCGTTACGCCCCAACAAATTGGTGCCTTACCCTACACCAAAGAGCCATTCAACATGGTTCAAGTGAGCGATAATCACGCTCTACGCTCAGTTCGACAGCTGCAAGGCAATCACTCGCTAAGTTCAGAGCTAATACATGCAACACGCCGGCATTGTTTCCACCGACGCATGGATTCAAGACTGGTGCACTTATTAGTTAAACCGTTCGCCTCCGGGTGTTTCGAGTTCAAGTCTGGATGAGGATTGATCTTGCTGGTAATAGCTTGAGCCCCTGAATAAGGGGTCGAAGCGTACATCTTGAGACCATGTACAACATATTACCAAATCGGCACCATGGGTTCGGGTGCAAGTGATGTAACCGTGAAAGATGTTGAGCAGCCCAACATCGGTTTACACACGCATAATAGGAAGGCAGCGCTGTCGACTGGTCAGTCGTGTAAGAAGTGTGCATTATCGATCTCCAATATATGAGCTCAGTATGACAGCCCAATTGGTAATCCTCGGGACCTCCAGAAGGGAAGCTGGATGAGGATTACCAAATCGAAAGTTGATAAGTGTAGTGGTGCCACTTAGTCAACTTGTATCCCGAAAGATGGTGAACCGAGTCGTCTGGCGTAAAAACCGGACGACTCGAAAGGGCTTGACCCTTTCAAGTGAGCGATAATCACATTCTACGCTCAGTTCGACAGCTGCAAGGCAATCACTCGCTATGTTCAGAGCTAATACATGCAACATGCCGGCATTGTTTCCACCGACGCATGGATTCAAGACTGGTGCACTTATTAGTTAAACCGTTCGCCTCCGGGTGTTTCGAGTTCAAGTCTGGATGAGGATTGATCTTGCTGGTAATAGCTTGAGCCCCTGAATAAGGGGTCGAAGCGTACATCTTGAGACCATGTACAACATATTACCAAATCGGCACCATGGGTTCGGGTGCAAGTGATGTAACCGTGAAAGATGTTGAGCAGCCCAACATCGGTTTACACACGCATAATAGGAAGGCAGCGCTGTCGACTGGTCAGTCGTGTAAGAAGTGTGCATTATCGATCACAAATATATTGGTGATCTGTAGGTTGCGCATACACCATGCCCGGTGTAAAGTGCCGTGGTCCCCCCCGGGGGGCTGCATCAAACCGTTCGCCACGCGAACTACCCAATGGAACGAACTCGATGCATTTAATAAGAAGAAGAGATGATAATGAAACACGGTCGATTTAAGAGTTGAAAACGTTGAAATGCCTATAAGCAAGTCTTAAGTTGGTGGTGACCGTTACGCCCCAACAAATTGGTGCCTTACCCTACACCAAAGAGCCATTCAACATGGTTCAAGTGAGCGATAATCACGCTCTACGCTCAGTTCGACAGCTGCAAGGCAATCACTCGCTAAGTTCAGAGCTAATACATGCAACACGCCGGCATTGTTTCCACCGACGCATGGATTCAAGACTGGTGCACTTATTAGTTAAACCGTTCGCCTCCGGGTGTTTCGAGTTCAAGTCTGGATGAGGATTGTTCTTGCTGGTAATAGCTTGAGCCCCTGAATAAGGGGCCGAAGCGTACATCTTGAGAGTAAATGTACAACATATTACCAAATCGGCACCGTGGGTTCTGGTGCAAGTGATGTAACCATGAAAGATGTTGAGCAGCCCAACATCGGTTTACACACGCATAATAGGAAGGCAGCGCTGTCGACTGGTCAGTCGTGTAAGAAGTGTGCATTATCGATCTCCAATATATGAGCTCAGTATGACAGCCCAATTGGTAATCCTCGGGACCTCCAGAAAGGAAGCTGGATGAGGATTACCAAATCGAAAGTTGATAAGTGTAGTGGTACCACTTAGTCAACTTGTATCCCGAAAGATGGTGAACCGAGTCGTCTGGCGTAAAAACCGGACGACTCGAAAGGGCTTGACCCTTTCAAGTGAGCGATAATCACATTCTACGCTCAGTTCGACAGCTACAAGGCAATCACTCGCTATGTTCAGAGCTAATACATGCAACATGCCGGCATTGTTTCCACCGACGCATGGATTCAAGACTGGTGCACTTATTAGTTAAACCGTTCGCCTCCGGGTGTTTCGAGTTCAAGTCTGGATGAGGATTGATCTTGCTGGTAATAGCTTGAGCCCCTGAATAAGGGGTCGAAGCGTACATCTTGAGACCATGTACAACATATTACCAAATCGGCACCATGGGTTCGGGTGCAAGTGATGTAACCGTGAAAGATGTTGAGCAGCCCAACATCGGTTTACACACGCATAATGGGAAGGCAGCGCTGTCGACTGGTCAGTCGTGTAAGAAGTGTGCATTATCGATCACAAATATATTGGTGATCTGTAGGTTGCGCATACACCATGCCCGGTGTAAAGTGCCGTGGTCCCCCCCGGGGGGCTGCATCAAACCGTTCGCCACGCGAACTACCCAATGGAACGAACTCGATGCATTTAATAAGAAGAAGAGATGATAATGAAACACGGTCGATTTAAGAGTTGAAAACGTTGAAATGCCTATAAGCAAGTCTTAAGTTGGTGGTGACCGTTACGCCCCAACAAATTGGTGCCTTACCCTACACCAAAGAGCCATTCAACATGGTTCAAGTGAGCGATAATCACGCTCTACGCTCAGTTCGACAGCTGCAAGGCAATCACTCGCTAAGTTCAGAGCTAATACATGCAACACGCCGGCATTGTTTCCACCGACGCATGGATTCAAGACTGGTGCACTTATTAGTTAAACCGTTCGCCTCCGGGTGTTTCGAGTTCAAGTCTGGATGAGGATTGTTCTTGCTGGTAATAGCTTGAGCCCCTGAATAAGGGGCCGAAGCGTACATCTTGAGAGTAAATGTACAACATATTACCAAATCGGCACCGTGGGTTCTGGTGCAAGTGATGTAACCATGAAAGATGTTGAGCAGCCCAACATCGGTTTACACACGCATAATAGGAAGGCAGCGCTGTCGACTGGTCAGTCGTGTAAGAAGTGTGCATTATCGATCTCCAATATATGAGCTCAGTATGACAGCCCAATTGGTAATCCTCGGGACCTCCAGAAAGGAAGCTGGATGAGGATTACCAAATCGAAAGTTGATAAGTGTAGTGGTACCACTTAGTCAACTTGTATCCCGAAAGATGGTGAACCGAGTCGTCTGGCGTAAAAACCGGACGACTCGAAAGGGCTTGACCCCTTTCAAGTGAGCGATAATCACATTCTACGCTCAGTTCGACAGCTACAAGGCAATCACTCGCTATGTTCAGAGCTAATACATGCAACATGCCGGCATTGTTTCCACCGACGCATGGATTCAAGACTGGTGCACTTATTAGTTAAACCGTTCGCCTCCGGGTGTTTCGAGTTCAAGTCTGGATGAGGATTGATCTTGCTGGTAATAGCTTGAGCCCCTGAATAAGGGGTCGAAGCGTACATCTTGAGACCATGTACAACATATTACCAAATCGGCACCATGGGTTCGGGTGCAAGTGATGTAACCGTGAAAGATGTTGAGCAGCCCAACATCGGTTTACACACGCATAATGGGAAGGCAGCGCTGTCGACTGGTCAGTCGTGTAAGAAGTGTGCATTATCGATCACAAATATATTGGTGATCTGTAGGTTGCGCATACACCATGCCCGGTGTAAAGTGCCGTGGTCCCCCCCGGGGGGCTGCATCAAACCGTTCGCCACGCGAACTACCCAATGGAACGAACTCGATGCATTTAATAAGAAGAAGAGATGATAATGAAACACGGTCGATTTAAGAGTTGAAAACGTTGAAATGCCTATAAGCAAGTCTTAAGTTGGTGGTTTCGTTGTGCCCCAACAAATTGGTGCCTTACCCTACACCAAAGAGCCATTCAACATGGTTCAAGTGAGCGATAATCACGCTCTACGCTCAGTATGACAGCTGCAAGGCAATCACTCGCTAAGTTCAGAGCTAATACATGCAACACGCCGGCATTGTTTCCACCGACGCATGGATTCAAGACTGGTGCACTTATTAGTTTAAACCGTTCGCCTCCGGGTGTTTCGAGTTCAAGTCTGGATGAGGATTGTTCTTGCTGGTAATAGCTTGAGCCCCTGAATAAGGGGCCGAAGCGTACATCTTGAGAGTAAATGTACAACATATTACCAAATCGGCACCGTGGGTTCTGGTGCAAGTGATGTAACCATGAAAGATGTTGAGCAGCCCAACATCGGTTTACACACGCATAAGGGGTTTATTGTTATCTGTAGGTTGCGCATACACCATACCCGGTGTAAAGTGCCGTGGTCCCCCAGGGGGCTGCATCAAAACGTTCGCCATGCGAACTACCCAATGGAACGAACTCGATGTATTGAAAGAGATGAACAATTAATAGCGAGAATAGGGGCCCGGAAGCAATTCCGCGGCCCTACGGTCGATTCAAGAGTTGAAACGTTGTACAATCGTGGATAGCACCTAGTGCTAATATGGTGAGAGATAATGTGTGAGGAAATTTAGTTTCCTAAAGTTTAGTTAGTGGTTTCCGTTGTGCCCTAACAAACTTAAAGTTGGTGGTGACCGTTACACCCCAACAAATTGGTGCCTTACCCAACACCAAAGAGCCATTCCATATGGTTCTAGAGAGAGAGAGTTGTGTGGAAATTTATTTCCCACTAAGCGAGTGTGTGTCTGTAGTGGAACGAATTCTGGTTGATCCTACCAGTAATATACGCTTGTCTCAAAGGTTAAGCCATGCATGTCTAAGTACAAACATAAATGAATGTGAAACCGCATAAGGCTCAGTATAACAGCTATAATTCACAAGATCATCCTACCACTAGTTACTTGGATAACTGTGGAAAATCCAGAGCTAATACATGCAACATGCCGGGACTGTTGCCCTCGCGGGTAGCTGAACTGGTGCACTTATTAGTTAAACCAATCGCCTCCGGGCGGCTTGAGTTGAAGTCTGGATAAGGACGCAGATCGTATGGTCGCTTGTCGACTGACGACAGATCTTTCAAATGTCTGCCCTATCAACTATTGATGGTAGTGTAGAGGACTACCATGGTTGCGACGGGTAACGGGGAATCAGGGTTCGATTCCGGAGAGGGAGCCTGAGAAATGGCTACCACATCCAAGGAAGGCAGCAGGCGCGTAAATTACCCAATCCCAGTACGGGGAGGTAGTGACGAGAAATAACAATATGGACCTCTCTAACGATGGTCCATAATTGGAATGAGTTGAGTATAAATCCTTCAACAAGGATCAAGTGGAGGGCAAGTCTGGTGCCAGCAGCCGCGGTAATTCCAGCTCCACTAGCGTATATTAAAGTTGTTGCGGTTAAAACGTTCGAAGTTGATTGCCCGTCCAGACACGTGACCGCCACGGGCGCCCGGTTACACGCCGGGGCCGTTCGTGCGCGCGCTCACGGCTGCGACTCACAATGGTGTACTTGGGCGTTACTCTGTGAACGAGTACCGTGCTACCGGTTAACTCCGGCACGGGCTCCTCATGGTGCTCAAGATACTCACATTTACCTTGAACAAATTAGAGTGCTCAAAGCAGGCTAAGACAAAGCGTCCGGCCCCCCCGTGGGGTTGGCGTTGGCCGAGAATAATCTTGCATGGAATAATGGAATATGACCTCGGTTTATACGATTTCGTTGGTTTGTCAGAAACCTAGAGGTAATGATTAACAGAAGTAGTTGGGGGGCATTGGTATTACGGCGCGAGAGGTGAAATTCGTAGACCGTCGTAGGACCAACTGAAGCGAAAGCGTTTGCCATGGATGCTTTCTTTAATCAAGAACGAAAGTTAGAGGATCGAAGGCGATTAGATACCGCCCTAGTTCTAACCGTAAACGATGCCAATTAGCAATTGGGAGACGCTACCCCTATTCGGTGCTCTCAGTCGCTTCCGGGAAACCAAAATCGGGTTCCGGGGGAAGTATGGTTGCAAAGTTGAAACTTAAAGGAATTGACGGAAGGGCACCACAAGAAGTGGAGCTTGCGGCTTAATTTGACTCAACACGGGAAAATTTACCAGGTCCAAACTTATCGAGGTAAGACAGATTGATAGCTCTTTCTCAAATTTAAGGGTAGTGGTGCATGGCCGTTCTTAGTTCGTGGAATGATTTGTCTGGTTAATTCCGATAACGAACGTGACTCAAACATGCTAACTAGAACGCTGTCAGCAGTGCGCCTCCGGGCGCACCTGACGTTACAGCCGGGCGGCGCCTTCACGGGCGGTCGTCGGCTACGTTTGCCCTGCTTAGCGGGACAACTTGTGTTTAGCAAGCTGAGAATGAGCGATAACAGGTCCGTGATGCCCTTAGATGTTCTGGGCTGCACGCGTGCTACAATGTGGGTCGCAGCGTGTTCTCGCCAATAGGCGCCCCCATTCCGAGAGGAACGGGAAATCACTAAAATGCCCATCTAGTCGGGATTGGGGACTGCAACGGTCCCCATGAACCTGGAATTTCTAGTAAGCACTAGTCATTAGCTAGTGCTGATTACGTCCCTGCCCTTTGTACACACCGCCCGTCGCTACTACCGATGGATTATTTAGTGAGGTTTCTGGAGGCTTACCTTCCGCGGTTCCTTCGTGAGCTGCAGCTGGCATGGCTGAAGTTGACCGAACTTGATGATTTAGAGGAAGTAAAAGTCGTAACAAGGTTTCCGTAGGTGAACCTGCGGAAGGATCATTACTGATGATCGTCCGCGAGTGACCAACCATGGGCTGCCTTCGGTGTAGCTCGGTCGCTCGCTTGCTATGTGTCAGAATTTGTTGAAAGCCAACTCGTTCGTTGTACACTTTGATGGGTGACCATCACTGTGTCCCCGTGCCGAGCTAGATCTCCCCTAGCCGTAAGGCACTTGAACGCCCCTTCGACGACGAGTTGCATGTGTGTGGTATGTGTCAGAATCTGGTGAAGCTTTCTGCATGTGATGTGCCTTGTGTGGATCCGTGGCCATTGCATTGTGTCTGGTGCTTAGATACCCAGACACTTAGAACGCTTGCGCGGAAAGCAAACTCGATCGTTGTACACTTTGATGGGTGACCATCACTGTGTCTCCGTGCCGTGCTAGATCCCCCCTAGCCGTAAGGCACTTTGAACGCCCCTTCGACGACGAGTTACAAGAGTGTGGTATGTGTCAGAATCTGGTGAAGCTTTCTGCATGTGATGTGCCTTGTGTGGATCCGTGGCCATTGCATTGTGTCTGGTGTGTAGGTACCCAGACACTTAGAACGCTTGCGCGGAAAGCAAACTCGATCGTTGTACACTTTGATGGGCAACCATCACTGTGTCTCCGTGCCGTGCTAGATCTCCCCTAGCCGTAAGGCACTTTGAACGCCCCTTCGACGACGAGTTACAAGAGTGTGGTATGTGTCATAATCTGGTGAAGCTTTCTGCATGTGATGTGCCTTGTGTGGATCCGTGGCCATTGCATTGTGTCTGGTGTGTAGGTACCCAGACACTTAAGCAAACTCGATCGTTGTACACTGTGATGGGCGAGCATCACTGTGTCTCCGTGCCGTGTAAGAGCTCCCCTGGCCATCAGGCACTTGAAAGGTCCTTCGACGACGAGTTACAATAGTGGTGTGTTAGATACGTCAGGTGATGGTATCTACTGTTGTGCAATACGTATCCGGCCACGGCACGGAACGAACGGGAACTGTGGTGCAGACATACAAAGAGTTAAGCCTATTAGTCATTAACTCTAAGGACGGGGCCATGGGGCGGTACGCAAAGGATACGGATGAGCGAGTATGCAGGCCCAATACTCAATAGCTCGATCCGATCCAAGCACATGAGTTGACTGCGGCGCCAGGTTAACCAATGTGCTAGATTCTATTTGGCCAGTAGAATCTTGTGTCTTATGCGATTTGATACCAAGACACCAGAACGAAAGTTAGTTGAAGAGTTATTAAACTCTTATGAAGTATGGTTGTGCAATCACAACTTATGACTTTAACCTATAAAGTGGATATGGACTTGCAATTATAACATGGAATCTCTACACACCCCATGAGCTCGATCCAATCCACGCACACGAGTTGCCTGAGTAGCGACAGGTATACCGATGTGCAATACGTATCCGGCCACGGCACGGAACGAACGGGAACTGTGGTGCAGACATACAAAGAGTTAAGCCTACTAGTCATTAACTCTAAGGACGGGGCCATGGGGCGGTACGCAAAGGATACGGATGAGCGAGTATGCAGGCCCATATACTCAATAGCTCGATCCGATCCAAGCACATGAGTTGACTGCGGCGCCAGGTTAACCAATGTGCTAGATTCTATTTGGCCAGTAGAATCTTGTGTCTTACGCGATTTGATACCAAGACACCAGAACGAAAGTTAGTTGAAGAGTGATTAAACTCTTATGAAGAATGGTTGTGCAATCACAACTTATGACTTTAACCTATAAAGTGGATATGGACTATCAATTATAACATGGGGCACACACCATGTTCTCGATCCAATCCACGCACACGAGTTGCCTGAGTAGCGACAGGTATACCGATGTGGCAATACGTATCCGGCCATAGGCACGGAACGAACAGGAGCTGTGGTGCAGACATACAAGGGCCATGGGGCGGTACGCAAAGGATACGGATGAGCGAGTATGCAGGCCCAATACTCAATAGCTCGATCCGATCCAAGCACATGAGTTGACTGCGGCGTCAGGTTAACCGATGTGCAATACGTATCCGGCCATAGGCACGGAACGAACAGGAACTGTGGTGCAGACATACAAGGGCCATGGGGCGGTACGCAAAGGATACGGATGAGCGAGTATGCAGGCCCAATACTCAATAGCTCGATCCGATCCAAGCACATGAGTTGACTGCGGCGCCAGGTTAACCGATGTGCTAAGAGAGTTGTTCCTGGGCCTTCAAAGTGACTTCAAAACTATCTTAGCGAATGGTGGCCATGGGCGTAGACATGAGCCACAAGTCACAAGGCCTGGGACTATTGGGTAATAAAGACAACTTAGTCAGAAAGTTAGTCTTTGGACGTACCACCGGGATTGTGTTACATTGGGAACCTTACTATAAAACCCTAGGCAGGGGATCACTCGGCTCATGGATCGATGAAGACCGCAGCTAAATGCGCGTCACAATGTGAACTGCAGGACACATGAACACCGATAAGTTGAACGCATATTGCGCGTCGGACGATTAAACCCGGCCGATGCACACATTCTTGAGTGCCTATCAATTCCTTGATATACAACAAACCAAACTTCAGGGTGGAGCGTGCCACAATAGAACACTATGGCGAGCAGCCCGTCTAGTGTCGTGGGGGAAACACGCTTCCACACTGTGCATAATGGCGTGCTCGGGACCTTTGTTGGGACCGCAGGGCGCTGA